>NC_036845.1:24266327-24354077 GCF_002910315.2 Salvelinus sp. IW2-2015
GAACGACAAAACATAAATGTATTTTATAACATGATGTTATAGAATGTCATCTGATGAAGGTTGTCCAAAGGTTAGTGATTAATTTATCTCTATTGCTGATTTTTTGTGGAAAGCTATGTTGGCGGTGAATAAATTTGCTTTATTTGGCTTTTGTGTGTTTGGCTATTGTGGGGAGCTAATATAATTATATATTGTGTTTTCGCGCTACAGACACATTCAAAAAATTGCAATAATTGCTGGATCTTCACAAGATGTTTAGTTCTTTCATTTGCTGTACAGCATGTATTTTTCATTAATGTTTTATGATGAGATATTTATGTATTTCACGTTGCTCTCTGTAATTATTTGGCATTCTGTTTGGTGCTATTTTGTGATGGTTGGCTGCAATGTAAAACTACGATTTATTACCTCAAATATCACATTTTCGACAAAAAACAAAATGTATTTGTATAACATTGATGTTATAAGGACTGTATCTGATGAAGTTGTTCAAGTTTAGTGAATTAATTTTATCTCTATTTGTGGGTTTTGTGAAAGCTACCTATGCGGTGGAACATGGTGAAAACATGGCGTTGTGTGTTTGGCTATTGTGGTGAGCTAATATAAATACATATTGTGTTTTCGCTGTAAAACATTTAAAAATCGGAAATTGATGCTGGATTCACAAGATGTTTATCTTTCATTTGCGTTATTGGACTTGTTGATTTCATGAGAATTATATTAGTATGATATCCCTGTCCGTTAGGCTAGGCTATTGCTAAGTCAGCTTTTTTGATGAGGAGGATCCCGGATCCGGGAGGAGACCGTTGAGGTTAATGCAAACTGCGTCAAACTAAGTAGAGAATCAATCTTCAGGGTGTTGTTATCTTAACTATCCAATAACGTTCTAACCGGAGATTCCTTGTGTCTCTAGAAAGTTATGGAAAGCAAGACGCTATCGTTTGGAACGCGCATGACCAGGAACTGGCATTCTGCCAGACCAATGACTGAAACAACCTCCCCATCTGCCCCACATCACACTAGAGGCTTCATTCCAACGTTCACTGACTGTTGACATCTAGTGGAAGGCGTAGGAGTCCATCCATATCTTACAGGGAATTAGAATAGGCGATGAGTTAGAACACTGACAGTCTATCAGGAATTCTCAACTTTCTTTGGATTTTTTCTCAGTTTTTGCCTGCCATATGAGTTCTGTTATACTCACAGACATCATTCAAACAGTTTTAAGAAACTTCAGTGTTTTATATCCAATAGTAATAATTAATATGCATATATTAGCATTCTGGGACAGAGTAGGAGGCAGTTCACTATGGGCACTCAAATTATCCAAAAGTGAAAATGCTGCCCCTATCACAAAGAAGTTAATGAAAGTTTGATTTTTATCGTACACTATTTGAATTGTATTGGAGGCTCGCATGTCTTCTCTTGGCTGTGGTTGGCCATACGCTGTGAGCAAGTGAGCCTTCCCGCCTAAACTCAGATCTTTTGGATATAAATAATAACTTACACCGAACAAAACATACCATGATTTTGTGTAACATGAAGTCCTATGAGTTGTCATCTGATTGAAGATCATCAAAGGTTAGTTGATACATTTTTACTCTATTTCTGCTTTTTGTTACTCCTCTCGTTTGGCTGAGAAAAATGCTGTGTTTTTCTGTGGCTATTGTACTGACCTAACATAATCGTTTGGTGTGGCATTCGCCGTAAATCCTTTTTGAAATCAGACATGTTGGCTGATTCACAACAAGTGTAGTTTAATTTGCTGTCTTTTCATGTGTGATTTCCATGAAAGCTTGATTTTATAGTAATTTATTTGAATTTGGCGCTCTCTGCATTTTTACTCGCTTGGCCAAGTGGACGTTAACTTCTCTGGGATATGTGGGACACTAGGTGGTCTCCAGGTCCTTGGTTGGCTCGCTCCGACTGACCGTTAGTTTGGGGATGGAATCCGGATGACAGACTGCCGACGACCCAATAAAGGTGCAGGAATGCCTCTCCTGAACTGAGACGAGAACCCGATCGGAGACCATGTCTACAAAGAGTCCATGGATCCGGAAGACATGCTGCACCATAATCTGGGCTGTACTCTTGGCAGAAGGTCGTTTGGGGCGGAGAGCGATGAAATGGGTGGCCTTGGAGAACTGGTCGACTACCGTCAGAATGACAGTGTTGCCATCAGACGGAGGGAACCCAGTGACAAAGTCCAGAGATATAAGAGCAGGGATGATGAGGGACCGGTAGTGACTGAAGGAGGCCAGAAGGAGCTTGCAGTGGTGTCTTGTTCTGAGCACACACTGTGCATGCGGCGACGAAGGCAGAGATGTCAGGGACATTGTGGACCACCAAAAACATTGTCAGAGGAAGGCTAGTGTATGACGGGACCCTGCATGACAGGTCAACCTGGAGGAATGAGCCAATTCCAGGACGGGACCGGACTGGATTAGGGTCAAACAGCCGGTTAACCGGGCCCCTTCAGGTCCAGGCTTGGAGCGCGTTGTGCCTCACTACCCCAATCCACAGTGTCAGCAAGGCATGAGGTAGGAAAAATGGTTCAGAGGTTGAGGATGTGTCAGAGAACTGTATAGGCGGGAGAGGGCGTCAGGCTTCACATTCTTTGACCCTGGGCGGTAGGAGATGGTGAAGTTAAATCTGGTGAACAAGAGGAACCACCGGGCCTTGCCTGGAGTTGAGACGCTTGGCTGTACGGAGATATTCCAGGTTTTTATGTCAGTCAGATCAGAATGGCTGTTTCTGCTCCTTCCAGCCAGTGCCTCAACTCTTCCAACATCATCTTCACCGCAGAGTTCTCGGTTGCAACATCGTAGTTCTTTAAGCAGGATTGGAGCGAGGGACAGGAAGGACATGGATGAAGCTTCCGGTCCTGGGCAGATCGCTGGGACAGGATGGCCCCCACTCCAACATCCGAAGCATCCACTCCCACCACAAATGACAACAGGGTTCCGGATGGGTGAGGATGGGTCGGAAAAACTTCTGATTCCCTTGAGAGTGTGAACGCGTCATTAGGAGGGTGCTCTAGTGTGCCTGAGAACCAGACCTCTCTCACTCTTACATTCCTTAGCATCCATCAATTTAAGACCCCATGAAATGGCCAAAAATGAATGGCAACCTTAATTGCCACTGGGCGAAACATATACACGATCGCAAATACCACTCAAATGGACGCTGCATTCATTCAAACCTTATGGCAACTCGGGCATATGGCAAATGCCAAGTGTCATACAGCAAAAATCCAAAGATGGCGAGCGCGCTCCACCGTAAAGTTTTTATATTGCTAATGGACATAAAGTCAAATTGATTTAAAAAATATATTTTGTCAATAATACATAAATAACAACTGTAAGACATACCTTTGTTCTATTGTATTGAGTTTGGCCATAAGGCCCATGTTTTGTCCATTTGCAATATGATGACCAGGAAGTCAAAAGTCAGTGAACCGATGGCCAAATGGCATAAGAAATGTCCAAATGCCATACATAAGTATTGAAAGTACCAAATCAGGATGTTATGTCCATTTCCATCAGCATTAGCTGATGTAGAAGGGCTACATAAAATAATTTGATTTTGATTTTATTTGCCATCATACAGTATGATCATAGGAAGTCGGCTTCTGAACCCAAATGTCAGTGAACAATGTCCAAATGGCATTATATACTGACCAAAGTGTCTTTTGATTAGTTCATGCGCCCGAGAGTTGTAGCTCGACATTTTCTTTTCTCTGTAGTATTGAATAGTTACCGTCCGTTGAAATATTATCGATTATGTTTGTTAAAAACAACCTGAGGAGATGATTATAAAAAACATTTGACATGTTTCTACGACACATTACGGATACTTTTTGGATTTTCGCGAACGGAACGAGGCTTTGGTTTTCTGAACATAACGCGCAACCCAGATGGCGTTTTTTTTTTTATAAAAGTTAATTATTTATCGAACAAAAAATAACATTTATTGTGTAACTGGGAAGTCTCGTTGAGTGCAAACATCCGAAGATTATCAAAGGTAAAGTGATTCATTTTATTGCTTTCTGACTTCCATGACCATGCTAATTTGGGGCTAGGTGTTGTAGCATTGATTGATACACTCACAAAAGCTTGGATTGCTTTCGCTGCAAGCAGATGGATTTCAAAATCTGACACGATGTGGAATTAACAACAAGCTAAACTGTTGTTTTGGTATATTTATACCAAATATTGTAGTAATATTTTGCGCCCTGCAATTCAGCGGTTGTTAGGGAAAATTATCCTTTGCGATCGTGTATATGTTTCGCCCAGTGGCAATATGTTGCCATTCATTTTTGGCCATTTCATGGGGGTCTTAAATTGATGGATGCCTAAGGGAAYGTAAGAGTGAGAGGAGGTCTGGTCTCAGGCACACTAGAGCACCCTCTATGACGCGTTCACCTCCAAGGGAATCCAGAAGTTTCCGAAGGCAACTCTTCCAAGAGGATTCGAATCCACCCGAGGACTCTTGGGAATATACGACGGGTGAGTTGTATACTCCTGAGCCTATGCAGTTGGGAAGAGCTAGGTTATCAGTTGGGGAATGCTCACAAAGGATGAATAAGAACTGTTGTCTGTACTGTGGAGGGGCAGGATATTTTATAGCTACCTGCCCTATTAGGAAACCCTTGTCGCTAGTGGGTACCAGTACTATGGTGAGTCAGACTGGGAGTTCCCTAATTCCCATAAACCGCACACCCCTTTTTGCTCTTGTGCTGTGGGGAGACCAATTAAAGTCTCTCCGCGTGCTCATTGACTCACAGGCTGATGAAAATCTTATGGATGCAACGATAGCTTCGGAGCTTGGTATTCCCGCTCAGCCTCTCTCTGTGCCCATGGATGCTAGGGCACTTGACGGCCGCTCTATCCGTCCGTCTGCATCACCGGCCGGTGCAGGGTTTTTCTTTGTGGATAAGAAGGACAAAACTCTGCGTCCGTGCATTGACTACCGGGGACTTAATGACATTACTGTCAAGAATTGTTACCCCCTACCTCTCCTCTCCTCGGCATTTGAACCTCTCCAGGGGGCCACCACATTTTCCAAGTTGGCGTCAACCAACTGCCCAGGGTGCAGTTGCAACGGTTTCTTGGGTTACAAACTTCTACTGCTGTTTAATTCGGGACTACAGCACCCTGGCGGCCCCCCTCTCGGCACTCACCTCTCCCAAGGTACCGTTCAAATAGTCTCCAGCTGTCGTCACAGCCTTTGTGGACCTGAAGCATCGGTTCACAACAGCACCCATCCTCACCCATCCGGAACCCTGTTGTCAATTTGTGGTGGGAGTGGATGCTTCGGATGTTGGAGTGGGGGCCATCCTGTCCCAGCGATCTGNACCCATCCTCACCCATCCGGAACCCTGTTGTCAATTTGTGGTGGGAGTGGATGCTTCGGATGTTGGAGTGGGGGCCATCCTGTCCCAGCGATCTGCCCAGGACCGGAAGCTTCATCCATGTGCCTTCCTGTCCCATCGTCTCAATCCTGCTTAAARGAACTACGATGTTGGCAACCGAGAACTCCTGGCGGTGAAGATGATGTTGGAAGAGTTGAGGCACTGGCTGGAAGGAGCAGAACAGCCATTCCTGATCTGGACTGACCATAAAAACCTGGAATATCTCCGTACAGCCAAGCGTCTCAACTCCAGGCAGGCCCGGTGGTTCCTCTTGTTCACCAGATTTAACTTCACCATCTCCTACCGCCCAGGGTCAAAGAATGTGAAGCCTGACGCCCTCTCCCGCCTATACAGTTCCTCTGACACATCCTCAACCTCTGAAACCATTTTTCCTACCTCATGCCTTGCTGACACTGTGGATTGGGGTAGTGAGGCACAACGCTCCAAGCCTGGACCTGAAGGGGGCCCGGTTAACCGGCTGTTTGACCCTAATCCAGTCCGGTCCCCGGTCCTGGAATTGGCTCATTCCTCCAGGTTGACCTGTCATGCAGGGTCCCGTCATACACTAGCCTTCCTCTGACAATGTTTTTGGTGGTCCACAATGGTCCCTGACATCTCTGCCTTCGTCGCCGCATGCACAGTGTGTGCTCAGAACAAGACACCACTGCAAGCTCCTTCTGGCCTCCTTCAGTCACTACCGGTCCCTCATCATCCCTGCTCTTATATCTCTGGACTTTGTCACTGGGTTCCCTCCGTCTGATGGCAACACTGTCATTCTGACGGTAGTCGACCAGTTCTCCAAGGCCACCCATTTCATCCCTCTCGCCCCCCAAACGACCTTCTGCCAAGGAGWCAGCCCAGATTATGGTGCAGCATGTCTTCCGGATCCATGGACTCCTTGTAGACATGGTCTCCGATCGGGGTTCTCGTCTCAGTTCAGGAAGGCATTCTGCACCTTTATTGGGTCGTCGGCCAGTCTGTCATCCGGATTCCATCCCCAAACTAACGGTCAGTCGGAGCGAGCCAACCAAGACCTGGAGACCACCTTAGYGTCCCACATATCCCAGAGAAGTTAACGTCCCACTTGGCCAAAAGCGAGTAAAAATGCAGAGCGCCAAATTCAAATAAATTACTATAAAAATCAAGCTTTCATGAAATCACACATGAAAAGACAGCAAATTAAAGCTACACTTGTTGTGAATCCAGCCAACATGTCTGATTTCAAAAAGGATTTACGGCGAATGCACACCAAACGATTCTGTTCGGTCAAGATACATAGCCACAGAAAAACACAGCCATTTTCCAGCCAAAGAGAGAGTAACAAAAAGCAGAAATAGAGAATAAATGTATCACTAACCTTTGATGATCTTCATCAGATGACACTCATAGGACTTCATGTTACACAAATCATGTATGTTTTGTCGGTAAAGTATTATTTATATCCAAAAATCTGAGTTTAGGCGGGAAGCTACTGTCTCACTTGGCCAAACGCCAGAGAAAATGCAGAGCGCCATATTCAAATAAATTACGAATAAAAATCAAACTTTCATTAACTTCTTTGTGATAGGGGGCAGCATTTTCACTTTTGGATAATTTGAGTGCCCATAGTGAACTGCCTCCTACTCTGTCCCAGATGCTATATATGCATATTATTATTACTATTGGATATAAAACACTGAGTTTCTAAAACTGTTTGAATGATGTCTGTGAGTATAACAGAACTCATATGGCAGGCAAAAAACTGAGAAAAAATCCAAACAGGAAGTGAGAATTCTTGGACTGTCAATGTTCAACTCATCGCCTATTCAATTCCCTGTAAGATATGGATGGACTTCCTACGCCTTCCACTAGATGTCAACAGTCAGTAGAACAGTGGAATGAAGCTCTAGTGTGATGTGGGCCAGATGGGAGGTGTTTCAGTCATTGGTCTGGCAGAATGCCAGTTCCTGGTCATGCGCGTTCCAAACGATAGCGTCTTGCTTTCCATACTTCTAGACACAAAGGATTCTCCGGTATGAACGTTATTGGGAAGTTAAGATAACAACATCCTGAAGATTGATTCTCTACTTAGTTTGACCAGTTTGCATTAACCTCACGAGTCTCCTCCCGGATCGGATCTCCCTATCAAAAAGCTGACTAGCATAGCCTAGCCTAACGGGACGGGATATCATATAATATAATATTCATGAAATCACAGTCCAATACAGCAAATGAAAGATAAACATCTTGTGAATCCAGCATCATTTCCGATTTTTAAGATTTTACAGCGAAAACACAATATGGATTTATATTAGCTCACACACAATAGCCAAAAACACAACGCCATGTTTTCACCATGTTTCCACCGCATAGGTAGCTTTCACAAAACCCACAAATAGAGATAAAATAATCACTAACCTTGAACAACTTCCACGATGACAGTCTTATAACATCATGTATTACAACATACATTATGTTTTGTTCGAAAATGTGCATATTTGAGGTATAAATCGTTTTTACATTGCAGCCACCATCACAAATAGCACCAAAAAAGCCAATAATAATTACAGAGAGCAACGTGAAATACATAAATACTCATCATAAAACATTAATGAAAAATACATGGTGTACAGCAAAAGAAAGATAAACATCTTGTGATCCAGCCAATATTTGCAATTTTTTAAGTGTTGTACAGCGAAAACACAATATATAATTATATTAGCTCCCCACAATAGCCAAACACACAAAGCCAAATAAAGCAAATTTATTCACCGCCAACATAGCTTTCACAAAAACAGCAAAAGAGATAATAAAATTAATCACTAACCTTTGGACAACTTCATCAGATGACAGTCTTAACTACATCATGTATAACAATACATTTATGTTTTGTTCGAAAATGTGCAATTTAGAGCTGCAATCGTGGTTAAATTGTGAATAAGTAGCAACAATACACCAAATGTCCGGAGATATTTTGGACAGTCACCTAATCTAACCAAAGAACTCATCATAAACTTTACTAAAAAATACATGTTGTACAGCAAATGAAAGATACACTGGTTCTTAATGCAACCGCTGTGTTAGATTTAAAAATAGCTTTACTACAACATACATACAGCATGCATTATTGTGAGACAGCGCTCACCTATTCTCTTGCCTTGTTGAGCCAAACATATTACACAAAAATACGAAATAACACATAAATATTCTCTTACCTTTGTTGACCTTCCATCAGAATGTTGTGCAAGGAGTCCTAGATCCGAATAAATCGTTGTTTGGTTTTAGAATGTCCATTTCTTCTGTCGAATTAGCAACTTTGGCTAGCCATGTGGAGCTCACGTGTCCAAAAAATCGTTGCGGCTCGGAACGAAAAATTCCAAAAGTCCAATAAACGTTAAATAAACTGGTCAAACTCGGTTGAAAAATCCTACTTTATGATGTTTTTCTCATATGTATCCAATCAAATCAGAGCCGGAGCAATTCGTTGTGTATACCGAACGCTTTTCAGAGACACAATGTGAGGTTCCCCGGCGCGCAGTTGAAAACTGACAAAAGAGCGGACCTGTCACTCCAAAAGCTCTTATTCAGCCTCACATCAAGCTAGACACCCATTCAACATTCTACTGCCTGTTGACATCTAGTGGAAGGCGTATGAAGTGCATAAGATCCATAATATAAGCCAGTTGAATAGGCAGGCCCTGAATCAGAGCCCCTTTTTCAGAATTTTCACTTCCTGTCTGGAAGTTTGCTGCCAAATGAGTTCTGTTTTACTCACAGAATATAATTCAAACAGTTTTAGAAACTTCAGAGTGTTTTCTATCCAATAGTAAATATATTGCATATGTAAGATCTAGAACAGAGTACACGAGGCCGCTTTAATTTGGGCACGATTTTTCCAAAGTGAACACGCGCCCACTATTAAGAAGAAGTTTTAAGAACAAGTGTATCTTTAATTCTATGTAAAACATGTATCTTTCATCAAAGTTTATGATGAGTATTTCTGTTATTTGACGTGGCTCTCTGCAATTTCTCCAGATACTCTGGGCACCTCTGTGCACCTTTCATCCAAACTACTCAATACTGCCCCTGCAGCCATAAGAAGTTAACAAGAAATTTGTGGAGTGGTTGAAAAATGTGTTTTAATGACTCAAACCTAAGTGTATGTAAACTACCGACTTCAACTGTATATATATATTTTTTTTTTACCTAAAAATGTTGGGCTGAATGACGGATTGCCATTGACATGTGTCCAGCTTGTCAAACATTTGGCATATGACACAGAGTACAAGGAGTGGAATGTTAGCTAAACATAGACTGGTACCCAGGCTAGGAGGGTCCAGCCGGCTGAGGTCAATAACTCTAGGCAGATGTGAGATGCAAGTGAGATGCAAGTAGCCTACAGAGTTCTCATACTACTCTGTAGGCCACTGAAGACTGCAATAGCTGAACTTCTGTTGATATTCTGAAACCTTACGAAAAAAGATTGCAATCAGAGTGCAGTATAACTGCAATATACTGCAAATACACTGCATACAAAATAAAAAMGTTTTATTTACTGCAGTAGTTTTGCAGTATAACCTCAGTTCAAGTCCCGTACACTGCAGTTATTCTGCAATTACTGCGTCCAAAATACCAGAGTCGACTGCAGTTACTGCAATTTGACTGCAGTTTCAAACTGCAATCTTTTTTGTAAGGGTGTTTTGATTACATTCAAGAAGCAGTATTCTGCTAATATAACAATGTGCAAATATTACATTTGTCTTTCATCTTCTATTGTCATTCACAGCTGATAGATACTGTACCTATTAGCATTTTGTGTGGTGGTGCTGGGGACATCTTGCCAAACATTCATTCGTCATCCCTTCCTGTATGGTGTCACGTAAAGACAGTTCCCTGACATGTTCGAAGAATATACGGGGTCCCCCCCACCRTTCGATTCAATAATAACRAAAGACGATAAAAAGTAATAGATGTGTATAATTTGAATGCTGAGTGCAAGGTCTTTCCCAATTCAGACATCAGTATCAGCCTGTCTTTCAGTCAGAGGACTCCATGACAAAACCTCTACTGACCTCCATCTGTAGAAAAATCAGATAGTGTGATATTACTAAACACTTGTGATCTACTGTCTTATTAGTAATCGCCTCCTGTCCCTTCTGAGTTGTTTACCAGCACCTGATGAGCATGGCAGCGTAGATCAGCTCCAGGCCAAACATATGGAAATCTAACCACATGTCTGCACATCCCACAGCAGGGCATTAATAAGAAGTGAGTTGCTCTAGAGGCCAACAAAATTTGGACACTAAGAAAAATCTCCATTATGCTTCCACATAACACTTTTCTTAGGTTAATTCAAAGCGGAGTGACATGACCAAGTCTATAGAAACTTTGTGGGGAATGCATAAGCAGCAAAACCCTTTACAATTGATTCTGTTCTGTTTAAAGAAAGCTATGGTGTCCAGGGCTGCTGGGCTGGAATATGTCTTMATTTCCTTAACTTCTACTTGGTACTCATCCCGGATCCGGGAGCACCCTCATCAGTAAAAAAGCTGACTAGCATAACCTAGCATAGCGCCACAAGTAAATACTAGCATCTAAATATCATGAAATCACAAGTCCAGACACCAGATGAAAGATACACATCTTGTGAATCCAGCCATCATTTCCAATTTTTAAAATTTTTACAGGGAAAACACTATGTTATTTCTATTAGCTAACCACGATAGCAAAAGACCCAACCGCATATTTTCACCATTTTTTTACTGCATAGGTAGCTATCACAAATTCGACCAAATAAAGATATAAATAGTCACTAACCAAGAAACAACTTAATCAGATGACAGTCTTATAACAGATTTATTGTATAGCATATGTTTTGTTCGAAAAATGTGCATATTTCAGGTATAAATCATAGTTTTACATTGCAGCCACCATCACAAGTCTCACCAAAGCAGCTAGAATAACTAAGAAACCAACGTGAAATACCTAAATACTCATCATAAAACATTTATGAAAAATACACAGTGTACAGCAACATGAAAGACAAACATCTTGGGAATCCAGCCAATATTTCAGATTTTTAAGTGTTTTACAGCGAAAACCACAATATAGCATTAATATAGCTTACTACAATAGCCTACCACACAAACCGCTATCATTGCAAGGCACCGTTAGCCGATTACGCGAATAAACCAGCAAAAAGATATTAATTTTTTCACTAAACCTTCTCAAACTTCATCAGATGACATCCTATACATCATATTACACAATACATATATGGTTTGTTCGAAAATGTGCATATTTAGCGGTACAATTCGTGGTTGAACAATGTGAATACTAGCCAAACTGCACAAAATAATCCGTATATATTTCTGACACTCACATTCCTCTAATCAAATAACTAATCATATACTTTACTAAAAAATACAGGTTGGACAGCAAATGAAAATACACTAGTTCTTAATGCAACCGCTGTGTTAGATTTTTTTAAATAACCTTAGTACGACATACAGCTACGTTATAGCGAAACAGCGCCCGAAATCTTGGGCGGATATAGGTCTAAAACATTTTCGACAGAGAAATACGAATAATATCATAAATGGTTCCTACTATTTGATGAGCTTCCATCAGAATCTTTGTACAAGGTGTCCTTTTTCCAGAATAATCGTTGTTTCGGTTGTAGAATGTCGTCTTCATCTGTCGATTTTAGCTAAACAAAGCTGGCCATGCGGCACAGAAGTGTCAACTCACAATAACGCATAACAAAGGAAATACCGAAAAATCGCCAATATACTCTGATAGTAAAACTGAATATAACTCGGTTTTAAAATACACTCCTTATGATATTTTTTAACACATATATCAAATAAAATCAGAGCCGGATATATCTAACTTTCTAAAACGAAAAGCTTTTCAGAGCGCAATGCAGAGGTCCCTCTCGCGTCAAGCCAAACGGTGAAAAGACCAGACCCACCGTTCCAAGAGGTCTTGTTCGGCTCAGATCTAGCTAGACACCCCATTCCAACTCTCACTGCCTACTGACATCTAGTGAAGGCGTATGCAGGCATGTAGACCCATAGATTCCATGCAAATTAATAAACTGACCCTGGAACAGAGCCCTCGATTTCAGATTTCTCACTTCCTGACAGGAAGTTTGCTGCAAAATGAGTTCTGTTTTACTCACAGATATAATTCAAACGGTTTTAGAAACTAGAGAGTGTTTTCTATCCAATAGTAATAATAATATGCATATTGTACGAGCAAGAATTGAGTACGAGGCAGTTTAATTTGGGAACGATTTTTTACAAAGTGGAAATAGCGCTCCCCCTATTGAGAAAAGGTCTCAATGAGCGCATATGGTTATGACTGCAAACAGGGTCATAACAGACCACAGAAAGCTGTGAATATAAAGGTAACAAGACTGATTCTGAATTACCSARTACACAGTGAAACAGGGAGAGAGGAAAGAGCTTGTATAAGGTATACACAATTTTAACATGGGTTTTCTTTTATGAAAGGCTCTTTTTTCATGTCCTCCATAAAAGAGAGAGTGCTTTTTCCAGCTCTATCACAGTATGACTGGGAGGGTGGCTTTGAACTTCTTTAGGCTACATCTGACATTCTTGCAAATGTAATAGGAAGAGGTTTATCACGTGTACTGTACTGAAGAGTTAGCATGTAGTTAAATAAAAGTATTTCCATGTACCAAAAAGCTGCTTTGGGGCGTATCTTTGTTCCATGAAGGAGTTGCCAAAATGTAAACTAYTTCTCAACAGCAGTCTAAATGATACTTCAAGACATACAAATAATATGTGTTCCTCTTCCTGGAAGTGTGCTAGGTGTTGACATGTCTGCAGTGCTCAAATGGCAGCAAGCCTGAAATAGATTGCTTTCTAAGCTAAGAGTAGACACTTCCTGGCATCCTACAGTTCCATTATATAAAAAATCAGGGCTCCAGGCTGTGACCGTTTAGTTGACTTAGCTGTGCGAGATACATTTTTAATTGGTCGCACTGGTGCGAGCTGCACATTCTACCTGGTCACCTCAACCAAAAACGCCCTATATTTTGTTTGCTAAAGAGTAAAGTGCATTAACCTCATGATTCCTGTAATAATGTTGTCTGCTCTTCTGTTGTGCTTGCCTGTTTCATGAGCGCCGGCTGCTGTACTGAGTAAGCCTCTCACACATTCTCTCTCTCCTTGTGATTGTATAACATTTCAAAATGCAATTACGGGAAAAAAACTACTTTGAAAGCAACTAGTTATCCATATTAAACAGAGGAGGGTCTCAGCTTTCTGTGGCTATAATTTATATTTATAAACTATCATTACTGAGCTCAAAGCACACTGTTTTACAATCAAGATATCTGATATGACTTTGAAAAATGGAGCGCACGAAGTTGCACATTGGCCATCAAGAGTGCACTAGGCCTCATTGCAACGTTTTTTTAGGACATTACATTTACTGTTACATTAATAAATGGATACTGGCATATGTGTTATATTTATACTGAACAAAAATATAAACGCAACATGTAAAGTGTTGGTCCCATGTTTCATGAGSTGAAATATAAATCCCAGAAATGTTCCATGAGCACAAAAAGCTTTTTTCTCTCAAATGTTGTGCACACATTTGTTTACATCCCTGTTAGTGAGCATTTCTCCTTTGCCAAGATAATTCATCCACCTGACAGTTGTGGTATATCAAGAAGCTAAATAAACAGCATGATAATTACACAGGTGCACCTTGTGCTGGGGACAATAAAAAGGCCACTAAAATGTGCAGTTTTGTCACACAACACAATTCCACAGATGTCTCAAGTTTTGAAGGAACATGCAATTGGCATGCTGACTGCAGAAATGTCCAGCAGAGCTGTTGCCAGAGAATTGAATGTTCATTTCTGCACCATAAGCTGCCTCCAACTTCATTTTAGAGAATTTGCCAGTACGTCCAACCGGCCTCACAACATCAGACCACGTGTAACCATGCCAGCCCAGGACCTCCACATCCGGCTTCTTCACCTGCGGGATCGTCTGAGACCAGCCACCGGACAGCTGATGAAATTGAGGATTTCCGTCTGCAATAAAGCCTTTTGTGGGGAAAAAATAATTCTGTGGGTGCCCTCCCAGGCCCACCCATGGCTGTGCCCCTGCCCAGTCGTGAAATCCATAGATTAGGGCCTAATGAAATTATTTAAATTGATAGATTTCCTTAACTCTAACTCGAGTAAAAAAAAAAAAATTGTTGGATGTTTCGTTCATATTTTTGTTTAGTTTAGATAGTGATCTAGCTAATGTGTTTTCAGTTTCTACTTCATCAGCTGGTGAATTACCACCAGTTAAATTAGGCCTATATAAAATATTAGTGCACATAAAGATGAAGGCAAATTTATCTCTATTGAAAATTMATGACAATCACTGCTTGGACTTGTTAGATGTATCAACTTATTTATTGAATACCATCTCAGTAATCTATTACACTTCTTATTAAAGCATTGTGAATTACTTTATAAGATGATCAGATCTCCCGGGTGAGAGTCTCAGAGTCTCAGAGTCTCTGGGTTCGCGCCCAGGCTCTGTCGCAGCCGGCCGCAACCGGGAGATCCGTGGGGCGACGCACAATTGGCATAGCGTCGTCCGGGTTAGGGAGGGTTTGGCCGGTAGGGATATCCTTGTCTCAGTATGTAAAAAAAAAWAATAATAATAATAATAATGAAAAAATKTATGCACTCTACTGTAAGTCGCTCTGAATAAGAGCGTCTGCTCTTGGCCGGTAGGGATATCCTTGTCTCAGTATGTAATAAAATGTATGCACTCTACTGTAAGTCGCTCTGGATAAGGGCGTCTGCTAAATGACTAAAATGTAAAATGTAAATGATGACTCAAATGTATTTTATTGTGTGACACTGCCCCACCAGGGGAAAATGTTAGTCTGGAGCCCTGTCCCAGAGGAGAGCCACATCTATTCTCACAACTCAGGGTGCAGACCACAATAGCAATAGCTGTCTATCTCTTTCATTCACCAAAGTGTGTATCCTCTTGAGAACCATGTGTATATTAAAAACCTGGAAAATAGGGCTATGATTATATAAGAACTGATCTTCAAATTACCAAAACCAGCTGGATGAAGGCCGGGGAGCAGTAGGAGGACATTTCTTAGGCCGACAGAAAGAATCCAGGGATTTGAGCTGTCTAGCTAAAGGCTGCACATTGCTGTTTCAATTTGTGTGTAAAGACACACAGACTTGTCCCTGTTTACACTTGTGTGTGCATCATGTCCACAGAGACCAGAGAGTGGTGGGTCTGACCTTTGAGRTCAGACCCAACACTCCATTCCAAGCTCTGTCTGCCTGGGATCTTTTCTGTCTCCAATTGCTTTCCTATGGAAAGATGTGTGGTCACACACTCACGCCTATACACAAACTGCAGGGGATAGAGCCACTGTCTAGCACCCTCACACATGGCAGGGTAAGAGCCGTTTTCTGGCACTCTCTCACACACCAGAGTACTGTTGGAGGCTCTGGTTGCATTCTCCCTCAGCCCTGGAAATCCATAGGTTGTGCTAGATATTGGATATCCAGGGATGACTGTCATTACAAATGCATCAACAAACAACAATACTGTCTGGCGTTTCAGGATCCTTGATTAAATGGATTACAAATAAATAAATAAATAGCTAATTGTGTTATCTTCTTTCTTCCTCATAACCACTACACAACAAGTGTGCTGTAGTTTCATGAATTAACCTTAATGATCCATTTTCAATGTCACCCACTATTGCTGCAGCTACTGTACTGACACTTAAGAGTTGTGGCAAAGTAGGACAAAGATCATTGGTCTTTATAGCGAGTTTTATAGAAACAGTAAACTATTGCAGATTGAAAACAGGGAGATAGCAAATAAAGAAGTGATTATCTTGTGGCCTCTGAAATTGAAGGGGACATTATTACTCGTTAACAATCTTCTCAATCAAATGGACACCTAATCTATCTCAAACAATTCCTTCTGCTAAATTAATTTACCATAATGATTTTCCAGTTCAGGTGGTGAGATTTCTCTCAGGAGATAGTTATATTAGATTCTGCTGAGCCCCTGGAATGGGAGAGAACAAAAACCTGGTGTTCTGGAATTCTTTCTATCTCCCTCTCTCTCTATTTCTCTCCCTCTTTGCTTTTCTTTCTTTCCTTTTCCCTCTTTTCTCCCCCCCTCTCTCTGTCCCTCTGTCTCTCACTCACTCACTCTCTCGCTCCCTTTATCTCTCTCTCCGGCTCTCCTGTCTATGTAGAGAACACTATAATATTTATTTTCTTCTGTGATTGAATTTGAATATTGAATACATTTTTTTACTGGTGCAGAATCGCAGTGCTTCGTTTTACAGAATTTTTCATAGCACTCTTTCATACCACAGTTTTCATCAAGCACATAAGCGAGACAAAATGCAGTTTTGGAATGAGATTAAAATCATGTGAAAAGGAATTTTGTCTTTGCTTCACCATTATGTCTAAGCCAAAAAACACAAAGGCAAATACATAAAGAAATACCAAAACAACAACTATTAAGGCCAGAGTGAATATTGTCTGTTCTGTTCTCTTAACTGCTTAGTCACCATTAACAAAATTKGTTGCACTTAAGAAAAGAGACAGAGAGACAGACCTCTCAGGGACATAGCCTGTAAAGAAAAGAAGGAAAAGTGGAACAGCAGAGATACACACAGGTGGCAACACCTGACTCCGGGGTAACAKATTGATGTGTCCAAGCCCTCAATCCATCACTCAATGCCTCTAGCAGACAACAGGAAATCGTTCATAGCAACTTGTGTTCAGGTCAGCACTTCTGCAGGCTTCTGTAACACAATTCATCACTGTGTGACTTGACAGGACCATAGAAGTTATGTGTGAGGAGCACATTGTCTCAGGATGGGAGTGAATCTGTAGGAAAATACAAGCTCCTGCCCAGTGATGGGTTAATAAAAGAGAAGTAGCAGAGAGAGAGAGAGAGACTATGTTCTTTCTGGTTGAACTGCTTTGAGTGCTCATCGATGTCAAGTCCTTCTTGAGACAAGGATAGGGTTTTGATAGCAGGATTTCTGACATCAAATATGTAGAAAATCTTTAGAGAGATACAGCTATACAGATTGTGGTAAATGGCATGTTAGGAGTATAGTGATAGACCGGTCAAATCTGCAGAAATGCTTGATTTACAGTGTTTTACAATCGCTTACACACTTGAGGCACACTCAGTGAAACCATTAACTAATGCACCTAATCTTCAGACCAAGTCTGCAAAATTGCAAGCATATTATCTGCTTTACACTCAGTTTGCAATTGTAATACACACTTTTTGCAAAACACTAAACACAGTTCTCTACATTAGACACATCATTCAAAACTAACGGGTATTGTGTTTCGTTTGGAAAACACTGTCATTCAAAATGCCACACTCATTTATAGCTAATTTCTTCACTTAGAAATCAGAGCTTGAGCACTACAAAAGGAAATGTTCAGAGGAGACTGTGTGAATCCGGCTTTCATGGTCAAATTGCTGCAAAAAAAAACACTATTAAAGGACACCAACAAGAAGAAGAGACTTGCTTGGGCCAAAAAACACGAGCAATGGACATTATTTCCCCCCCCCCCTTGCATTTCTGTTAATAGTGTAAATATACACTGAATATGCATACATACTGTACATATTTGTGCACAAACACTTGAAGTTGGAACTTTACATACACTTAGGTTGGAGTCATTAAAACTTGTTTTTCAACCACTCCACACATGTATTGTTAACAAACTATAGTTTTGGTAAGGACATCTACTTTGTGCATGACACAAGTCATTTGTACAACAATTGCTTACAGACAGATTATTTAATTTATAATTCACTGAATCACAATTCCAGTGGGTCAGAAGTTTACATACACTAAGTTGACTGTGCCTTTAAACAGCTTGGAAAATTCCAGAAAATTATGTCAAGGCTTTAGAAGCTTCTGATATGCTAATTGACATAATTTGAGTCAATTGGAGGTGTACCTGTAGATGTATTTCAAGGCCTACCTTCAAACTCAGTGCCTCTTTGCTTGACATGGGAAAATCAAAAGAAATCAGCCAAGACCTCAGAAAAAAATTGTAGACCTCCACAAGTCTGGTTCATCCTTGGGAGCAATTTCCAAACGCCTGAAGGTACCACGTTCATCTGTACAAACAATAGTACGCAAGTATAAACACCATGGGACCACGCAGCCATCATACCGCTCAGGAAGGAGACGCGTTCTGTCTCCTAGAGATGAACGTACTATGGTGCAAAATGTGCAAATCAATCCCAGAACAACAGCAAAAGGACCTTGTGACGATGCAGGAGGAAACAGGTACAAAAGTATCTATGTCCACAGTAAAACGAGTCCTATATTGACGTAACCGAAAAGGCTGCTCAGCAAGGAAGAAGCMACTGCTCCACAACCGCCATAAAAAACCCAGACTACGGTTTGCAACTGCACATGAGGAAAAATATCATACTTTTTGGAGAAATGTCCCCTGGTCTGATGAAACAAAACTGTTTGTCGATAATGACCGTTGTTATGTTTGGAGGAAAAAGGGGGAGGCTTGCAAGCCGAAGAACACCATCCCAACCGTGAAGCACCGAGGTGGAAGCATCATGTTGTGGGGGTGCTTTGCTGCAGGAGGGACTGGTGCACTTCACAAAATAGATGGCATCATGAGGTAGGAAAATTATGTGGATATATTGAAGCAACATCTCAAGACATCAGTCAGGAAGTTAAAGCTTGGTCGCAAATGGGTCTTCCAAATGGACAATGACCCCAAGCATACTTCCAAAATTGTGGCAAAATAGCTTAAGGACAACAAAGTCAAGGTATTGGAGTGGCCATCACAAAGCCCTGACTTCAATCATACAGAAAATCTGTGGGCGGAACTTAAAAAGCGTGTGCGAGCAAGGAGGCCTACAAACCTRAATCAGCTACACCAGATCTGTCACGAGGAATGGGCCAAAATTCACCCAACTTATTGTGGGAAGCTTGTGGGAGGCTACCCGAAACGTTTGACCCAAGTTAAACAATTTAAAGGCAATGCTACCAAATACACACTGAGTGTATGTAAACTTTTGATCCACTGGGAATGTGAGGAAATAAATAAAAGCTGAAATAAATCATTCTCTCTAAAATTATTCTGACATTTCACATTCATAAAATAAAGTGGTGATCCTAATAGACCTAAGACAGGGAATTTTTATTTGGATTAAATGTCAAGAATTGTGAAAAACTGAGCTTCAATTTATTTGGCTAAGGTGTATGTAAACTTCCAACTACAACTGTACATACACCTTAGCCAAATACATTTAAACTCAGTTTTTCACAATTCCTGACATTTAATCCTAGTAAAAATTCCCTGATTTAGGTCAGTTAGGATCACCACTTTATTTTAAGAGTGTGAAATGTTAGAATACTACTAGAGAGAATGATTTATTTCAGCTTTTGTTTCTTTCATCACATTCCCAGTGGGTCAGAAGTTCCAATTGACTCAATTTCACGACTTCCGCCGGAGTCGGTCCCCCTCCTTGTTCGAGCGGCGTTCGGCGGTCGACGTCACCGACCTTCTAGCCTTCACCGATTCACTTTTCATTTTCCATTTGTTTTGTCTTTGGTTTTTACACACCTGGTTTCAATTCCCCCATTACATGTTCATTATTTAACCCTCTGGTTTCCCCCATGTTTGTGTGCGTGTTTGTTCTATGTTGATGGCTGTATCTGACGGCTGGTACTTTGTTGCCAAATTTTTGGGTATTTACGCCCGTTTATTTGTGGTACCGGTATATTTCACGCACCGTTGTATTGTTTCTATACTGGTGTTTTTTCGTGTATTACATACCTTGTCCACGCTTCCCAAAGGGTGTCAACCCTTCCCAAAGCGTTGACACTCAAATGATGTCAATTAGCCTATCAGAAGCTTCTAAAGCCATGACATCATTTTCTGGAATTTTCCAAGCTGTTTAAAAGGCACAGTCATCTTAGTGTATGTAAACTTCTGACCCACTGGAATTGTGATACAGTGAATTATATGTTAAATAATCTGTCTGTAAACAATCGTTGGAAAAATGACTTGTGTCATGCACAATGTAGATGTCCTAACCGACTGGCCAAAACTATAGTTTGTTAACAGGAAATGTATGGAGTGGTTGAATAACAAGTTTTAATGACTTCAACTTCTGACTTCAACTTTATTTACAATGACAAAGACCTGACCTCACAGATGGATTAAAGAAGGAGTCCTCTAATGGGTTGCAAAGAGCCACAGATCAATGCCACATGTGTCCTAAATAAAGACTTACATGGTTGCATGTACTGTATATTTGTTATCTCTCGCTGTGTCATACGTGACACTTTATCTATCCTGTGTCAACAGTCCAAAGATAAAACTTCTGTTATCTCCTGTCTTGTTATGTGTGGGCTGTTCAAATACCTTATCAGCTTATAGGATCCATCCTGTCCATTAGAGACTACAGGAAGAAATCGTTTACCATTACTCCATCCAAAGTCAGTTCTCCATCATCACGTTCTGGTCAAATGTTGTGTGATAGAGATGGCTACAACTGAAAGCTTTTGAACGTTTAGTTGTGCTGTGTGTAACTTTGGGGCAAAATGCCAAAAGGCACAATGCCACATAGGGCCTGCCGCATTTCTGTCTATCGTTGGCTATCATGTATTTTTTTGACCACATTGCTTTATGCAAACAGATAGTTAAAACACCAAGCCCACTCTTGCAGTGGTGCATTTGGTAATCATTCCCCTCTGTGCCCTGTAATGAATTTGACAATTGGCCTGTCAAACTGTGCCCTCACAAATATGTACAAATCCATCTTAATCTATTTGGAAGTTATTGTTATTGTCCTTTGTGTTATTCTATCAGACAATGATTTATTGCGTTTATGACATGATTCTCATCTTAAGTTCTGGATACGAAACAWTTTTAAATAGTGTAATCTCAAACAATGTGCAGAAACATGAAAAACGTTTCAATGGACATGAGTCCTTAATCTAGACAGAGTAAACATCATGGTCACTGACTGTGATGATGAAAGCCAGCCTAGCACAGTCTGCATTTCACAAATTAATATTCCCATTATTCCCCCGCCATTACATTAATTTGGTTGTCTACCCGTTACCGAATGCATACCTAAACGCTAGGTATTTTGTTGTAGGTTTACCTCAGTAATTAGAACATTATTATCAAAGTAATGTCAAAGTCATTTAGTCTTTATGGTGTTTGGACATATGTGAATTTTATTCACCTTCCTTCTGTGTTTGTTTGAATAGGCCTATTTCAGCAATGGCAATTATTGCTCTCATGCAAGTGTTTGGTTTAATAGTTTACACGGTCAGCTAATGATTATGATTTTTGTTTACCATAAGACCTACAGGTCATGAATAACTCACTTTAGAAATGTTAAATCGCATGCTCATTCATTGTTTCCCACATGTCCGGCGTGCACTTCCTGATCCTATAAGACTGGGTGCCTATTCATATCCAGTAACAGACGCAAGGTTGCCCTTACAAAAAAATATTGCAGTTTTGAAACTGCAGTAAATGTTCAGTAACTATAGTATTTTGGACACAGTAACTGCAGAATAACTGCAGTTACACTGCAAAATGACTGCATTAAAAAAACTGTTATTTTGGACACAGGTTTTGCAGCATAGTGCAGTTATACTGCACTCTAATTACATTGCACTCTGACTGCAATATTTTTTCTTAAAGGTTTAAGAAAACGGGAAAAGCTGTCCTGGCTGGCAGGGCGAACAAATTTGTCTCAGGAACTTAGTTTCTCCCTTTGATATTTTGAGAACGTAGGTCTACTGTACAAGAGCTCTGTACTATTTTGAATTGATTAATTGTATGGACATTTTGTTCTGTGCTGATTTTATTCTTGCTTTTCTTATTTTTGTGGATCAATCTGTAGGCTATATAACCAAGTCGACTGCCTACCATCACTTGTCTTCACCCTAAAGACTTTTGTCCAGCTCTTTCCTGTAAACAAAATGTCCTTTCRTAGGAAGGTCATTGATATTCATGAGTTACATTGGGTGAATGGTTGAGCTTTCTTGGGTGTCTGAGGTCAAACAGGTGGGCATTTACCTTTCCACAAACTGTCTGTTGATTAATATAAGCAAGTTGACCCAAGGAATAGGAAATCCACGATTTGTTGCCAAGTAATGGCTACTGGCTGGCCAGTGAGCTAGTTAGCTACATTTCAGTAATTTAGCTAGCATCCTAAATGCAGTGGTCAGTGTATAAACTTACTATGAGTTGAACATATTTGTCTAAAAACAAACGTATTGCCAGTTATTGTTGCCCATGGTGTTATCATGCTTAACCAGTAGCTCCCGAGTTTGGCTAACTGTTAGCTAGCTAGTTGACTACTACCTGGCCAGTGTTAGCCAGCATGCTAGCTATCTACATGTCAGTCAGTAGCTATACTTCTAAATGCAGTGATCACTGGAGTTGAACATATTTTGGTGAAAACGAACTAGTAGCCAGTTGTTGTTGTTGCCAATGGTGGAATCATATCTAACCAGCTGGCTTCTGATTCCTATGTGACATGTCTAGTATATGTGCCCATGAGACACAGTCTAGCTAATGTTAGCTAGCTAGTGTTGCTCGCTGACCTGTTTTATAAAAAAAATGGCTGAGGTGACTCAAACCCTGTAGTTAGCTAACAAGCCCTCCTCGGCAACAATCTTATTGGGGTCCGGGAATATTAGATATTTATTTTAATTTTAAGATAACTGTCATTGAAGTTGGTGGTTACTACTGGTTTTAGGGTTGTCAAAGTGAAGTTTTAGATCCAAGCGGAGAGAAATTGTCCGCCATTGTTTTGTGTTTTGGTAAGTGCTCGGAGGGATCTCATGCCCCCAAGAAGGTTCAACCGACGGATAATAATTACATTGCCTCCGGGTATCCTATGAAAGGAAATGTTGCTTCCTGCAACACCCCTTGGCCATGAGACACATTAGTTCATCACTAGCCTATACTAACATCTGGTTTAGGGATACAGTATTTTCAACCTAACATCCGTTTGCTCAGGCTCGTTCTATGCCTGCTACTTTAGGTTACTTTATCACAGTCACTGTATAGAAAACACATGTTACTCTTTTGAATTGGGCGTGCATATGTGTGTGTGTTGAAGCCCTATTCAAACGGTAGAGGTGCTTATTCCACCTCCTAGTGGTGTGCAAAAAACAAGAATCCACTTACAATACTGAGCTTGGTTTCTAAATATTTTAAAATAATAATACAACTGAAGATTGTATTGAAGATTCATATTTCATATATTTTCTCATGCATTTTGTAGGGGAAATCAAATCAAATTAAATTGTAGTACACTACTTTTCTGAAGTTCCCATTAATGTCGTTAATACTCTACAAAAAGGTGTTGTATTCCAATTGAATTGATATTACCCCGTGGCAATGTGTTTATTATTATAGCATTAGCATGGTGTTTATTATAAACCATCCTACTACTGCTATTTTCCTTTAGTAGCCAAGGTACCAGTAGTACTAGCCTGAAAAATAATTATATTTTTACAATTACTATGAGAAGAATGGAAAACTTTTCTAAACAAGTATGACAGTTGTCGATGCTAGTGACGTAGGGCTGAATGCCTTTAATGTGGGAGGACGTAGAGCAGAAATTCTAAGGCATAGATAGCCCTCTGCGGATGCGCAAGCAGAGGATGCTTCAACCCGTTATTGCTCAGTATCCAGTCTTTCTCAGAGTTGGATCTCTCAGTGTTTTCATCGAGAAAGTGAAGGAAAACTCAAAGTGATATGCTACATACATTTTTTTTTTGTAAAAATCGAAATTGTACTTAACGAAGAATGGAATTTCGTGGGATCAAGGCGAGCAGAGACTGTACAATCTCTGTCGCTGAGTGAGTATCTATCTCACTGTTTCTGATTGTGCTGCTGCGGAAATGCTTGAAACTGCTGCATGAATGGTCGTGGGTAACACCGGGGATTGCGGTAGGCTACATTGCGAAGCTATCCCCTGACTAACAGACAATGTGCCCACTCAAGCCTGACGCAGAAGGTATCCGATGAATGATTCCTGGTTTAATTTGTCTTTTGGGTTGTAACGAAGATCAATGGAGAGACCTGTGCGTCCGTGCGCCCTGGTACCATTTTTACACTAATGCTGTGTTAATTTGGGTTACATGTCCCTACTGAAATTCCCAACTCCAAGGCTCATACAACGTTGATGCTGGATAATTCAGCAACATTGTTGTAAAAATGCTGAACAGCGTTTTGTTGCTCAGCGTTTTAACTGTGACCAGTTTCGCATCGAAGACAGAGAGCCGCAAAACATCGAAAGAAATTTGTAAGAACCGCTGCTCCTGTGAGGAAAAGGAGACTATATTGAGCATTAACTGCGAAAACAAAGGGTTTACAACGGTGAGTCTATTTCAGCCTCCACCGAACAAAATCTGCCAACTCTTTCTCAATGGAAACTTTCTTTCGAGACTGAATCCGAACGAGTTTATCAATTATGGTAATGTCACATCCCTTCATCTGGGAAACAACGGGTTACAGGAGATACAGACTGGAGCTTTTACTGGACTGAGGTTTTTAAAACGACTTCATCTCAACAACAATAACTTGGAGATAATCAAGGAAGACACCTTTGCTGGTTTAGAGAGTTTGGAGTATTTACAGGCAGATTATAATTACATCAGTGCCATTGAAGCAGGTGCATTCGGCAAATTAAATAAACTCAAAGTCCTGATTCTCAACGACAACCTCATGCTGTCTCTTCCCAACAATGTATTTCGTTTCGTTATGTTAACGCATTTGGATCTAAGGGGGAACCGGCTTAAGATGCTGCCTTTTGCTGGYGTGCTGGAGCAYATAGGCGGCATWATGGAGATCCAACTGGAGGAGAACCCGTGGAACTGCACCTGTGATCTGATCCCCTTAAAAGCCTGGCTGGACACCATCTCGGTCTTTGTAGGGGACATCGTGTGCGAGACCCCCTTTAGACTGCATGGAAAGGACATTACGCAATTGATTAGGCAAGATCTATGCCCCCGACGTAATGCTGGTGATTCTAATCACCGCGCAATGCAGCCCCCTTCTGATTCTCAATACGACGGCCCCTCTCCCACCCTACACCCCGGTGTCACTCCAACAAAAGGCCCACGGGCCTCCCGTCCCCCTAAAATGAGAAATCGCCCTACACAACGGGTAACGTCTGGTAAGGACAAACAAGTGCTGGGGCCTATAATGGTTTATCAGACTAGGTCCCCTGTTCCCATGACCTGCCCTAGTATATGCGTCTGTACCTCCCAGAACGCAGACAGTGGATTAAATATCAACTGCCAGGAGAGGAAATTGCATAATATAACAGAGCTTACCCCTAAACCCTCCTATCCAAAGAAATTGCATTTAACAGGGAATTACTTACATACCATATATAGAACAGACCTAACCGAATACAGCACACTAGAGCTCCTCCATTTAGGAAATAATAGGATAGCTGTTATTCAGGACGGGGCCTTTGACAACCTGGCTAATCTACGGAGACTTTATCTCAATGGCAATTACATTGAAAGTCTATCCCAATCATTATTCGTAGGGCTGCAGAGCCTTCAATATTTATACCTGGAGTACAATGTCATCAAGGACATTTTACCACAGACGTTTAACTCATTACATAATCTGCAGCTGCTGTTCCTAAACAACAATCTATTAAGATCCCTTCCCGACAATATTTTTTGGGGGACTATGCTAACAAGACTGAACCTGAGGAACAATCACTTCTCCCACCTGCCGGTGCGCGGTGTGCTCGACCAGCTCTCCGCATTCATTCAGATCGATCTGCAGGAGAACCCATGGGATTGCACATGCGACATCGTTGCCCTTAAAAACTGGATGGAGCTGTCCAGTACCAGCGTAGTGGTAAATGAAATCACATGTGATTCGCCCTCCAAACACGCAGGGCGACTGCTCAGATCTCTGCGTAATGACGCAATTTGTCCCGAGCCTAACGAGGTCACAGTAGGCCTAACCAAGGCCCCCACCGTCAGTCCCAGCACCGACTCCACTCCCCCACTTGCCATCACGTCAACAGCAGAGCAGATACCCGAGATGCACGCGGAGGTGCCCCTGTCTGTTCTCATACTGGGACTACTCGTGGTGTTCATTCTGTCGGTCTGCTTCGGGGCTGGTCTTTTCGTATTCGTCCTCAAACGACGCAAAGGAATTGATAGCGTTCCCGCCAGTGCCAATAATTTAGATATAAACTCTTTCCACGTACATTATGGTTCATATAGCTCAGAGCCCACTGCAGATAAAACAGAGACGCATGTGTATAACTACATCCCTCCCCCCGCTAGCCAGATGTGTCAGAACCCCATCTACATGCAGAAAGATAGCGAGCAGGTGGCCTACTATAGGAATCTAAAGGAACTAAGCTTCAGCACCATGGACACTAAAAAGTCGGAGTTGCCCCCAAGTCCATATACCATAAGCACAGTGGAGTTCATTGRGAAACAATCTTGCGGCAATCGAGAGCCGGAGCTGCTTTATCAAAACATTGCAGAGAGGGTTAAGGAGCTTCCGACTGCTGGGGCTCTGAATTATAATTTTTGCACTTTACCGAAAAGACAATTCATTCCTCAATATGAAACCACTAGACGACACAACCAGGACAGGTTGAATAAAACGGTTCTCTATGGGACTCCACGAAAGTATTATGCCAATCAATCAAAAAATGAACACCCTGTGCTGCCTGGGAAGCTAAAAACAGAACCAGACTACCTCGAAGTTCTGGAAAAACAAACTGCAATGAGTCAGTTGTAAGATATGGCCCTACTTACTATCATCANTGGGAAGCTAAAAACAGAACCAGACTACCTCGAAGTTCTGGAAAAACAAACTGCAATGAGTCAGTTGTAAGATATGGCCCTACTTACTATCATCACACGTATTACATCGATATGTATCTATGTATTCCACAAATTGACGAGTCCAACTCAAACAAAGCAACCTAAGCCTTTTTATCTTTTTTATGTTCCAGCTGTATTGAGTCAACGTAGCCCTTTATGCAGACAGTTATATTATATTACTGGAGGTTTAACATATTTATTCTACTTTAAATATAAAGACTGTAGCAGGTACCGCAAGAACTATGTATAATACTGCTGTGTGCATTTTATATAATATATTTTATTTTCTCTGTGGAAACAAATATCCTTTTTAGATGAATAATTGAGAAATGACATTCCTGTATATAATAATGAGTGTGAAACACATGTAAAGGTTCCGTCACACATGACGATCCATTTATTCCAGAAGTGCCTTTGCACTCCGGGTATTTTATCTTTGCTTTCTGCAAATGGAAATTTGCTGTATTTTAAGAATCTTTATGTACAATTTAATTATTTGTCCATTACATTAAACATAATTGAAGAGGGTATGATATGTATGGTAAATAATGTTTTGAATATCTAAGTGTCTTTCAAGATGTACAATTTAGCGAATTGCATAACATTGTATGCTATAGATTAGCAATACAAGTGCCATAAGAGCAATTACATTTTCACCGAAGCACTTTGTCAAGTCTGAATTTGAGGTGAGCATTATTAAGATTATCACTGTCTGTCTTTGTGTTTGTGTGTATTAGTTTGTGTGTGTGCTCCCATGTGATGAGGGGTTGGGTGCTTTGGGGGCGGTAACATCGCTCTCTTTGATGGAATCCATAGACCAAGGTGTATTGATGAGGAATTTGCTGAGTACTTTTGGCACGAATTACGAATTTATCGACCAAGGGCCCTCACAGGAATACCATTAATTTCACACTTATTATTTTGTCACCCAAAAGTTAGAGAGAAGCAGTTTCCACTAAAAGTGTAGATTATTTATCTCTATATTCTGATTTAAGGGTGATAAAAACTGTCTCGAACAGGAACAACTACAGCCCTCCAGGAGCCTACTTGAAAGGCACAAATTATGATTAGTTCTCAAAGCTCCTCATACACAAAATGTCTTGTTTCTAGTGGTTTTAATGAGACAAGTTTATATTCTGCCCTTCAGGTGACATTTGCTTTGAGGTCTGCTGTARACCTATACCTTCTTCAAGCCCAGATTGTTCTGCTGTTTTTTCTCTCACTTTGTTTCCCGGCTGCTTCAAGTAGCTACTATTGTGTCACTGTCCATGTTGCAGATTTTTTTCAGCTTGTGCATTTTCTATGGATTCTACAGTGTGGGGACTTTTCACTTGATTTGTTGGATTTCACATTGACTTTGTAAAGAGTGCACAGTGTTGTTTTTCTTTATCACAGGTTGTTAATCACATTGGTCAAATTAATTAATGAAATAAGTGTCTACTGAGAACCAACACAAATTGGGAATTTAAGTTAGCAATAACTGGCCTTTTGATTTGATTGAATCATGGATTTTATGCTTAAACATTTTCAATACARAACACTGACGATGAAAAAGTTCATTATGTGAGTCTTATCTTAAATTACCGATATTCTACTTGTGGGTAAGTGAGCTTGTGCTTGTGGGTAACYAGCAGAGGCCATTGAGTTGGTGTGAGTGAGACTGAGTGAGAGTTCTGTTCATTCCTTCTGAAACAGAGTGATTTTTTTTGCCTGGGCACAATGGGCCTCTTTGTTGCTGTTTACTGGTGCTGTGGAGAATGAGGGGTTGGACATGTCTTGCACACCAATGAGGCAGCTAGCTCCCACAGTCCCCACCACACTCCTCCTCTCCTCATATCACACATGGGACTGGGAGGAGGAGAGATGGCGATGGAATGCAATAGCTTTACAACAGAAGCTATCAATCACTCCGGTCAGTTCACACCGGAAAATAGGATAAAATATTATAAATTGCTTCACAATTTGAGGTTGAGTGACTATTATGTTGTTTGGAACATTTGAGTCGTTGTGTCACAAAGGATTTCCTTCAATCCATGGATCCTATAAAGGAAGCAGTTGTTAGGTATCTTTATTGATCAACAGATTGTAATTGTTTCACTCTCCCTCTTTCATTTAATTCCAACAATATGGTTCCTGTTGTAGACAGGAAGGGGATGTAAACCTTGACCTTGCTATGCTAAGGCACTAGCGGTGAACTAGAGTGAATCAATGGAGACTGCTTTCAGATGCTTGCTGCTAGGGGCCTCAATCCCAGACCTCTTCAGAAATACTCTCGGCAAAGTTCATGTTTATTCAAAGGTCGGACTGTCTTTTTTTCCTCTTTGATTTGTGATGAGGCCCAACGAGAGTTGCCTATGCTTGTTGTGTATGATACTGAATCTCTTTGACATGGTGGAGACTACGAGACCTGTGGGAAGCATGGAAGGTCTATGTTCCTCCTTCCCAGTGTCCCCGGGATTGTCCGGAGTCACAACCAATTCACTCTCAAAGTAATGAAGTGATATTTTGAAACCAATAGTAAGGTCAGGGTCTGTGACATATTTAATGAACCTTTATTTTATTTTACAACCTTTACATATTATTATTTCATATTTTGGATCAATATAGATGCATTTTTCCACATTAACTATCAGATTGTATAGTTTATCTAAGAAATGTTCAGATAAATGCTAGGCTCCCATAATGTAAACAGTGCTACAGGAATATTTGTTATTGATTAAATCAAAGTAATCAAGTAAACATCTCAAAGTACAGTTAATTGAAATAATCAGCCATATGCTGAAATATGAGCCATGTTCACAATATATTCAGCTTATTTACAGTCATTTCAAGTGTTCAGTAGAGTCAATGTTTCCTGCTGACATGGKTGTGCAAATTATGGGGATATATTATGCGTTCTAGTCTTCGTTTCAGAGATGAGGTTTGTCTAAGAGAGAGAGCGAGAGCGCGCGCGAGAGAGAGAGTGTGTCTTCTTTCCTTCCACAGTCCTTTGACGAATATTGCACCAGTTTCATGGCTGCTTAATCATTTAGACATTAATGATGGGCCATGTTAGATGTTGACAGAATTCCTTGAACAACTGTCGCWGGATAAACAACCTTGTAGTCTCTGCACAATGTACAGTCTGCTGCCTAACAGTACAAATGTGTGCCCTGTTTGTGATCTATGAACACTGACGTGGCAATGGTTTAAAACAGCCACAACCTCTCTGTTAAACACACCGCATGAACAGTGAAGGCTGTTGGACTCACAGCCATGACTAAGATCAATGGGCTGCTTTCCCCCATTTTTCTGTATGGTTGAGGGATAATCCTAATGCACACAGCAGCCGGCCGACAGCTATGTGTTAAAGGAATGGTGACAGACTGCCGACTTCTCCAAAGGTTAACTCAAGCTAAATCTGACCTTGTGTCCACTTTCTCTGGAACACAACACATTGATCTTATTAGAAGAAGAAAAAAAGAGCAATTGAAGTGAAACTCCATCCAAGTGAATATGATAAATGAGAAGGGCCAAATCTACGCTAGCTAGCATTCACTTTTGTGTTGTCCTTTCATATGAGATTACATGGAGTACAGAGTTCAGAGGAACTGTGGAGGGGTAATGAGGATATCTGAATTGTGCTCTGGTGAATTTATGAGTGTGTTATTTCAGTGGAGGTTGTTCCATGCATGTGTGAGTGAGAAACAACAAAATATTGGAAACCATCTCGAACCACCCTTCCACCGCTCAGCCCCATATTATGCTGAGTTTTCAATGTCCTCGGTTTAAAACACTTTTCCACATGAGACAATATTAATAAGCCTTTCCTGTTCAATGCCTGCCACAAAATGTTATCACTGCAGTCATTATTTGGCACTTGAAGTGTGAAGCGGCTACACAGTAAGCAAATGTCCCAGGGAAGACTTTATTGGTTTGTGTAACAAGGCATGGCAAGTGGCTCCTCTAGAATCCAATCAGCTCCTTCTCCCACTGGTTAGCAGTCCTACCATATAACCCTCACACAATGTAGCATTCATGTCTGCCATGGCCACAGACATTTTTCCAGGAAGTGCATGGAGGCCTTTCTCCCAGCAACATGGAAAAGTCTATTTTTTACCCCCAAGAATGCAATGGAAATCAACAACTCGGTTGTGAGACCAATATAACTCTAATGGCTCTGTAAATGGAGCATGTTATATAGAATATGCAACAATGAATGGAAAAGGCATCTAAATTGTTAACATCAACATACCTCRACCATACCTATATTTCCAACATATTTGTTTAATTCATAGATTTGTATTGTTTCGTATTCACATGCAGTACATGACGCAACCTGACTTTTGTTATACAATACTGTATATTGATATCAATCCATATTTCTGGAAAATTACTAATAAAATGTTGAATTAATAATATAGCCCGGTTGTTTATAACAGATGTGACAGCAGTGCCTTTGGGAACTCACAGGGAGGTCTGGCATCTCCTCATCAGTGGCTTAAAATAACAGTACTAATAATATTGAGCACAATCTGACACTCCAAACAAATGTTGACACATTTTTCACATCGAATAACATACATGGGAACGTGATGCTGAAGTACTGAAAAAAACTAAATTTGAACCCGTGCTATTGCCTGCAGGAAATTCTTGCAGTCCCAATTTTTGGAAGTGCATAAGTCCTCAACTGCAGCTGGTTCTTCAAGGCTACTGCATTTTCACATTGCAACGTGAAACAGCTGGTGCTCATTCAAGGATTCCTGCAATCAAATAATTCCTCCTGTGCTGAGTATAGAAGAATAATCAGAAAATGTGCCATACGATGGGATTTCTAACAGCAAGAACATTTATATTGACATACAGTAGAAAGAAGGAGAAGCTTGCAGGATAAATTATTGAAATATCAACCAGAGTACAGAGGATAACGATTTTCTTAAACTTTTTTCTCCGTCAGTCAGCCATTTGACAAGATGGGCACCACACGTACAAAAATCTATTATTGGTTCTCTCTTTTCATTAAAACATGTAATAGAAATAAAAATACAACTCTGTTATCCAAGTCAACTAATATATGATTGTACTATTTATTTTTATTGAGGGTATGACTAATCCTGAAGGGCTTACACATTAACATGCAAATATTAATATGTGCTCTAGATCTGTGTGTTACTGACTCTGCCTATACAAGGGAAACAGCACAGGAGCCCTTATGGTAGTCTGGGAATGTTAATAAGATGGTTCTCTCGAGGCAGCAGCAAAGTCACGGACGATGGTTCAGATATCCAGATGATCAATAGCAAGCCCAGACTGTGTTAGTGGGGGGGATGCATCCGTGTCAAACTGTCAGTGGAATGCAGCTGACCACTGATGCCCTTGAGGATGGATTTACACCACTGGCCACCACATTACACTTCCCATCCCATCAAACCCTTACTCAACGACAATGGAGGGCCCAAAGGAGGTCTCTCTACGGCCACCATCAAGGCTACAGCCATCTGTCTATTTAGAGTGACTCAAATGAAGACAAGACTGTCTGTTTGACTTAATATTAACCCATCTGTTGCCAATCCCCTCCAATTGTCAAATGGCAGGAGGGGAAGATGCACTCTGTTGCTCAAGTGAAGAACAACACCCCGTAAATCTATGTATTTGAGTTACAGGGTCACAGGCTTTGTAAATGGAGTCTACAGAGTGAACAAAACATTAAGGACACATGCTCTTTCCATGACATAGACTGAATCCAGGTGAAAGCTATGATCCCTTATTGATGTCAATTGCTAAATCAGTGTAGATGAAGGGGAGGAGACAGGTTAAAGAAGGATTTTTAAGCCTTGAGACAATTGAGACTTGGATTGTGTACGTGTGCCATTCAAATGCTTAATGGGCAACACAAACTATTTAAGTGGCTTTGAACGGGGTATGGKAGTAGGTGCCAGGCGTACCGGTTTGTGTCAAGAACTGCAGTGTGGCTTGGTTTTTCATGCACAACAGTTTCCCGTGTGTATCAGGAATGGTCCACCACCCAAAGGACATGCAGCTAACTTGACAACTGTGGGAATCATTGGAGTCAAATGAGCCATCCCCGTGGAACGCATTCGATACCTTGTAGAGTCCGTGCCCCGATGAATTGAGGCTGTTCTGGAGGCAATATTAGGAAGGTGTTCTTAATGTTCTGTACATCCAGTGTAGATTACAGTTCTAATGACCACTATGCAGATGCAATTTGGACTGAAAGAGTATAAGCTTCTCTTTTAACATAGCATGTGTACCATCTAAAACACATTTAAAAGGTCACATCCATATGTATTGTTGGATTTGTGACTAGTGAAGAAGCAAAGTCTGGTGAATTATGAGGTTAGATCCCCTAGTGAATGCCAGTGAAATATTGCCCTATGAGCTCACTGATCAACCTTCCTTCTACATCCAGTCTGAGAATGATAAGCGATAGCACAGGTCCATCCATCTGCGATTACAGCAGAATCTAAAACCTTTAAACTTCCCTCTGGGTTGAGGCAATTTGTCAGGGAAGTGCAGTGCAGTCAAAAATGTGATTTTCCTTTGTTGTGTATATATATATACAGTGGGGAGAACAAGTATTTGATACACTGCCGATTTTGCAGGCTTTCCTACTTACAAAGCATGTAGAGGTCTGTCATTTTTATCATAGGTACACTTCAACTGTGAGAGACGGAATCTAAAACAAAAATCCAGAAAATCACATTGTATGATTACGTAATAATTTGCATTTTATGCATGACATAAGTATTGATCACCTACCAACCAGTAAGAATTCCGGCTCTCACAGACCTGTTAGTTTTTCTTTAAGAGCCTCCTGTTCTCCACTCATTACCTGTATTAACTGCACCTGTTTTGAACTCGTTACCTGTATAAAAGACACCTGTCCACACACTCAAACAGACTCCAACCTCTCACAATGGCCAAGACCAGAGAGCTGTGTAAGGACATCAGGGATAAATTGTAGACCTGTACCAAGGCTGGGATGGGCTACCGGACAATAGCAAGCAGCTTGGTGAGAAGCAACAAACTGTTGGCAACAATTATAGAAAATGGAAGAAGTTCAAGATGACGGTCAATCACCCGGTCTGGGGCTCCATGCAAAGTCTCACCTCGTGGGCATCAATGATGCATGAGAATGTGAGGGATCAGCCAGAACTACCGCGGCAGGACCTGGTCAATGACCTGAAGAGAGCTGGGACACAGTCTCAAAGAAAACCATTAGTAACACAATACGCGGTCATGGATTAAAATCTGCACGCGCACGCAAGGTCCCCCTGCTCAAGCCAGCGCATGTCCAGGCCCGTCTGAAGTTTGCCAATGACCTCTGGATGATCAGAGGAGGAGGATGATCATCCAGAGGATGCATCCTAGAGAGAGCCTGGTTCCTCTCTAGGTTTCTTCCTAGGTTTTTGGCCTTTCTAGGAGTTTTTCCTAGCCAACCGTGCTTCTACACCTGCCATTACTAGCTGTTTTGGGGTTTTTGAGCGGTGGGTGTCTGATACAGCACTTCGAGATATTAAGCTGATGTACGAAGGGCTATATAAGAATAAAATTTGATTGATTGATTGAATGGGAGAAGGTCATGTGGTCGATGAGACAAAAAATAGAGCGCTTTTTGGTCTAAACTCCACTCGCCGGGTTTGGAGGAATAGAAAGATGAGTACAACCCCAAAGGACACACCACCCAACCGTGAAGCATGCGAGGTGGAAAACATCATTTCTTTGGGGAGCTTTTCTGCAAAGGGGACAGGACGACTGCAACCGTTATTGAGGGGAGGATGGATGGGGGCCATGTATCCGCGAATCTTGACCAACAACCTCCCTTCCACTCGTTAAGAAGCATTTGAAGATGGTCGGGGCTGGTCGTGCCAGCATGACAACGACCCGAAACACAACAGCCAAGGCAACAAAGGAGTGGCTCCGTTAAGAAGCCATCTCAAGGTCCTGGAGTGGCCTACCCAGCTCCAGACCGTGAAACCCCAATAGAAAATCTTGGAGGGAGCCGAAAGTCCGTATTGCCCAGCGACCAGCCCCGAAACCGAAGGATCTGGAGAAGGTCTGTATGGAGGAGTGGGCCAAAATCCCTGCTGCAGTGTGTGCAAACCTGGTCAAGAACTACAGGAAACGTATGATCTCTGTAATTGCAAACTAAGGTTTCTGTACCAAATATTCAGTTCTGCTTTTCTGATGTATCAAATACTTGTTCTCCCCACTGTATATATATATATATATATATATATATATACACACACATTATGTGGTTCAAATAATACTGTGAAATGATAGTGCTATTTTACTGTAAGAGCTATTTGAAAAGGCTATCGGAAATATCAGCTTGTTTTAGGTGGGATGGAGTTCTGACCTGCCTTGTCACATCACCAGTTTTCAGTTTTCCCCTCCTCACTCAGACCACTCCCAGAAATTGTTCTTTGCTAAGAAGCTATTTGTTTATTTTTGACCATTTTAATTGAGAAAAAAAAAAATCACAGTAAGGTACTTAATTGTTACACAGAAATTACTTTATATTGAGATAAAAACAGCTGCATTGGACCTTTAAAAGAGTGACTTAACAAGCATATTGGTCTATGTGTTTTTCTGTTGCTCGTAAAAAATAAAAAAATTCAGTCCTGGAGGTGTGTTTCCTGACTGATTCCGCATTTGGTTAATGATGTTAGTCCCCCATATTTCATATTCCAGAATTAATCTAAGATCACTGAAAAAATCTGTAAATAATTTTGAGGATGTTTTAGTTGCGCAATTTTACATTAAGGTGTTTGATGCAGTATTTCTCAATTGAAAAAATGCGTGACGTGTTGTCTTATGTAAACAAAGTCGGCGCTGCTGGGCAGGTCTGTCTCACTGTCTATGCTATTGGATAGAGACCATTCACCACAGCTGTTCACCCTGTTAGTGGGGAAATAGACATCCTCAAATTAAAACCCAACCTTCAGTTACCCAATGTGATGCATGAATGCGCCAAACTCCGTTTAAGACAAGACTGACTTTATGACCAAAATAATCCTATTTACACTTTGTAGTCTATTTTGACACAAGAATAACTTTGATATGAGTCAATGCTACATAGGCTGTTTTGCAAAGGGATTCATTGCTTTTTAAGCAAAGCCTGAAGGTGGTTTTTCATTGAAACCCAATTCGGTATTMTTCTGCTATCTATGTGCTCAGCCTCCGAATGTTCCCTTTACATCAAATAATTCTTGCATAAATGGAGCTACTTGCACAGATTTCAGAATTTGTTCCAACAGTGATGCCACTAGTTCGTTTTATGAGGAGAGAACGCAAGATGCATTCAAATCATTGCATTGGGGGAAACACAGTGAATAGCTTGCTTAGAGCAGTTTCTCTCCTGTTTCAGCATGTCAAACTGAACTATATTACAGCTTCAACACAATTTTGTCTTCAATTGAAAAGCCCGCTGGTACGCTGTTAAAATCATATTCAGGCACTGAACTAACAGTTGATTCACTGACCAGAAGATTATTAAGCTCCCAAGAACCACAAGCAAGCTAGCATTCTCTGTTACAGGATACACAAGAGGCTGCCATTTATCTCAACAGGTTATTGACCAAACAAATGCAATGATGTAAATCAATCATCTTATTCATACATCAATTAAAAATCAACAGACAGATTGTACATTCAATGTCCATACAATCGGTAAACATTGACATTTTAGTCATTTAGCAGATGCTCTTCCAGAGCGACTTACAATTAGTGCATTCATATTAAGACAGCTAAGTAGGATAACCACATATCACAGGTATAGAGGTAAGTTTTTCCTCAATAATATCAGTAGACAGAGCTGGGAGGACGGGTCAATTGCAAGTGCTTTTTTTTGGAGGGGGGGGGGAAATCGAGGTGAGGAGGATTATTATTGAAGATACTGTTTGAAGAGTTAGGGTTTCAGATCTTTTTGGGAGATGGGCAGGGATTCTGCTGTCCTAGCTTCCGGGGGAAGCGGGTTCCACCATTGGGATGCCAGGACAGAGAAGAGCTTGGAGTGAACTGAGCGGGAGCTGCACTCCCGTAGGGTTGGGTTGTAGGTTATGAGCATAGCCAGAAGGTAGGGAGGGACAGTTCCTCTTGCTGTTCCATAGGTAAACACCATGGTCTTGTAGTGGATGCAAGCTTTGACTGGAAGCCAGTGGAGTGTGCGGAGGAGCGGGGTGACAGAGAGAACTTGGGAAAGTTGAAAACTAGGCAGGCTGCAGTGTTCTGGATAAGATGCAGGGGTTTGATGGCACAAGCGGGGAGCCCAGCCAACAGCGAGTTGCAGTAGTCCAGACGGGACAGGACAAGTGCCTGGATTAGGACATGTGCCACTTCCTGTGTGAGATAAGGTCGTACTCCACGGATGTTGTAGAGCATGAACCTGCAGGACACTGCCGAGTTGTAAACCATGATGGAGAGGTCTTTGAGTGGGCAGGCTTTCCCTGGGAGGAAGAGCAGTCCTGTCTTGTTGAGGTTGAGCTTGAGGTAGTGGGCCRATATCCAAGTTCAGATATCTGCCAGGCACGCAGAGATGCATGTCAACACCTGGGTGTCAGAATGGGGGAAGGAGAAAATTAGGTGAGTGTCATCTGCATGGCAATGATAGGAGAGACCATGTGAGGATATGACGGGCCGAGTGACTTGGTGTAGAGAGAGAAGAGGAGAGGGCCTAGAACCGAGCTCTGGGGGACACCAGAAGTGAGAGTTCATAGTGCAGACACAGATCCTCTCCACGTCACCTGGTAGGAGCGGCCTGCCAGGTATGATGCAATCCAAGAGTGTGCAGAGCCTGAGATGCCCAGCCCTGAGAGGGTGGAGAGGATCTGAGGGTTCACGGTGTCAAAGGCAGAAGATAGATCTAGGAGGATGAGAACCGAGAGATAGTCAGCTTGGCTGKGCAGAGAGCCTCGGACACAGAGAAGAGCTGTCTTCGTTGAGTGACCCATCTCAAAGCCTGACTGTTTAGGGTCAAGAAGATTGTTCTGAGAGAGATAACGAGAAAGTTGAGACAGCACGCTCAAGTGTTTGATGAAAGAAGAGGGATAAAGGTCTATAGTTTAATGTCAGATGAGTCAAGTGTTGGGTACTTGAGGAGGAGAGCAACTCGGGCCATTTTGAAGTCATAGGGGACCCAGCCAATGGTCAGAGAAGAGTTGATGAGGGAAGTGAGGAATGGGAGAAGGTCTCCAAAGATRGTCTGGAGGAGGGGATGGGGTCGAGCGGGCAGATTGTTGGGCGGCCAGACCTCACGAGTCACAGGAAGGCACCTGAAGAGAGATGGGAGAAAGGTCAAGGCATAGGATAGCCCTGTGTCAGTGAGACCACTGGACTCAATAGGCTGAGTGAATTAGTAGCAGATGTCGTCAACCTTTTTTTCAAAGTGGTTAACAAAGTTGTCAGCAGAGAGGGAGGGGGGAGAAGGTTGCAATTTAGAGGGGTAGAAAGTGGCTTTAGCAGTGGATACAGAGGAAGAGAAGGTAGAGAGGAGGGAGTGAAAGGATGATAGTTCCTGCAGAAGTTTAGTTTTCCTCCATTTTTGCTCAGCTGCCCACAGCCCTGTTCTGTAAGCTCGCAATGAGAGTAGTGGGGGAGCGAGAGAGCGAAGATTGCTAAGTCACATGACCATCTGGGTAGGGGCTGAGTGGTTAGGGTTGGAGGAAAGGTAAACAGAAAACGAAACAAAGTGGTTAGAGACCTGGAGGGGGGTTGCAGTGAGATTAGTAGTTGAGCAGCCACTGGTAAAGATGAAGTCAAGCGTATTGCCTGCCTTGTGAGTTGGAGGGGATTGGGAAAGGGTGAAGTCAAAAGAGGCAAGGTGGGGAAAGAGAGTTGGAAGGAAATTAATCAAAGGCAGATGTCGGGAAGTTGAGGTCGCTAAGTACGAAGAGCGGTGAGCCATCGGCAGGAAATTAACTTACAAGGTGTCAAGCTCATTGAGGAACTCGCCAAGGGGACCTGCTGGGTAATATATGACAATCATGTTAAGCTTGAGTGGACAAGTGACAGTGGCAGCATGGAATTCAAATGAGGAGATGGACAGGTGAGAAAATCTCCATTTAGGAGAAATTAGTAGACCTGTGGCACCACCACAACGACGACCAGATGCTCACGGACTACGAGAGAAAACATAGATCAGCTGGAGTAGCAGTGTTCTATGGGGTGATCCTTGTCTCTGTCARGGCCAAAAAGTCAAGGGACTGAAGGACAGCATAGGCTGAGATGAACTTGGTGTTCTTGACCGCAGATCGGCAGTTCCCAAGACTGCCAGAGACCCGGAATTCCACGTGGATTGTGGGCGCAGGGTACACTAAATTAGAAGGATTGCAGCCAATGGGTGCGGATCGTCTGTCAAGCCTTCAGGGAGAGGTGTGAACAGGTATAGAAAACACACACATAGTTGACAAAGCTACAAAAGAGCAAAATTTGAGAAGCTGTAAATAACTAGGTAAGATACTCAAGTGAGACAGCGGCGTGGACCTCTCTTTCCTTACACAAGCAACTCGGCAGAACCGTCTTTGTTCCGTTGGCGGTCTTAGGTTTGCGACAAAACTGCCACTGGCAGGACTACCGCTTACAGCTGCCGCTGCGAAACCAGGGGAGACTGAAGAACGAACAATAATTGATAATTTCCTTGCAGMGGTGGAGAGCACACCTCCCTGTACTAATTGCTGATTGCCAGGGAGAGGTGAAACCACTCCCTCCCAATAAAGTCACTGATTACCAAAACAAGTCACAAATTACCCTGCCCCTTGATCCTGGTTAATTAGGGCTGGCAAATTATGAGCAGTCAGCAGTTCACACACCAAGTAGGCCACTGGGAAGACAGGCAGCTTAAAGTTGATGGCCCTAGCTAGCAAAAAGACAGTACTAGACCACAACAGACAAAAGATACATATATATAATATATACAGTGGGGCAAAAGGTATTTAGTCAGCCACCAATTGTGCAAGTTCTCCCACTTAAAAAGATGAGAGGCCTGTAATTTTCATCATAGGTACATTCAACTATGACAGACAAAAGCCCCAGATCGAGGGAGATTATCAGTGGTCTTGTATGTCTTCCATTTCCTAATAATTGCTCCCACAGTTGATTTCTTCAAACCAAGCTGCTTACCTATTGCAGATTCAGTCTTCCCAGCCTGGTGCAGGTCTACAATTTTGTTTCTGGTGTCCTTTGACAGCTCTTTGGTCTTGGCCATAGTGGATTTTGGAGTGTGACTGTTTGAGGTTGTGGACAGGTGTCTTTATACTGATAACAAGTTCAAACAGGTGCCATTAATACAGGTAACGAGTGGAGGACAGAGGAGCCTCTTAAAGAAGAAGTTACAGGTCTGTGAGAGCCAGAAATCTTGCTTGTTTGTAGGTGACCAAATACTTATTTTCCACCATAATTTGCAAATAAATTCATTAAAAATCCTACAATGTGATTTTCTGGATTCTTTTTTCTCATTTTGTCTGTCATAGTTGAAGTGTACCTATGATGAAAATTACAGGCCTCTCTCATCTTTTTAAGTGGGAGAACTTGTACAATTGGTGGCTGACTAAATACTTTTTTGCCCCACTGTATATATATATTTATACTTATCACTACTGGAGATATCAGGAGTCCTCTAGCTATAGAATAAATTCAATTTATTTSAGCAATAATCACTTACACATATTGACTGCTAGGGTAAGAAGCCCTATGCTTCAATTTAAAAAGTAATGCAAAACCAGTGTTTACTGAAGTAGAGTTCCGGTGAAAATATGTGATGTACCTTAGTAGGCCTGTCCTCCCACCACCCAGTCTGAGATGAAATGTCACCAAATGCCCATCATTATTTTCCTGGTGGCTGCAGCCCACTGGGTGTCATTGAGACATCAGAAGACTGTATTTTCCCCCTCTGTGTTCCTTAGTAGGACTAATCACCATGCAAGGATTGTGCCACCAATTGCAATGACAAAATTCACTTTCACGATGTGGTGCGGCCAGCTTGAACAACACTACATTTTAATTATTCACAGTGGTAGTGGTCTGACCAGCACTTCCTTCCACTTCAGCTTAAGCCTAGTTTTTTCAGCCCTGTTAGTTCCATTCTCTTCAAACTGATTAATTGCATGCTTTTCCCACCATTGTATCCAAGCTAATTAATCATGTCGTACTCGCCATCCCATCACTAACATTCTGTCCCAACTCTTTCACCTTTACAATTTGACCTTAATTGCACTTGTGTCCCCATTCAACCCTGCAATCCAATTCCCTCACTATYCTTTTCTAGGTCTGCAGTCCTACAGTATCAAGTATTAGCCTATAACTGTGTTGGAATACACAGAACTCACCTCTCCAATTGGCTACCCTGCCAGCTGTAAGTCACATTGCTGGAATAACTAATTGTGCCTTGGAAAATGACAACACACATCATTAACTCTCTAAATGGTGCAGAGGCAATTACTACTGGATACAACAAACACACAGAGCTTGGCTACATCGGGCCCAATTCTCCGGGGTTAATTCATGTAACATTATCTAGAAATTAGGAACCTTGATTAAAGTTAGCGGGTGGAGGGGAAACAGCAGAACAAACATTGAGGTAATTGATTCTTGCTTTGGAACTTTGGTGGACATTTAGGAGTTAGTCGCCATCAGCAGCAAACAGAGAACACAAACAATAGAGGGACTTTGCACAGAATAGCCTGCAAATAATCCCATTCTGTGTTCATCATGTGTGTGCTGTCAACTCCAGCAGAAGTTAAAAACAAAAAGTATTCAACTCTGTTCAAACCTACGCAGTTCTGTCTTTTGCCTCAAGCCTCTAGGAAAGGCAATCAAGATTCCGATATAGCTAGCCCTTTTTCCTTCTGCTCTACACACATGCAGTATACCCTATTTCATAATAACACAACGAAGTGTCTTTGTGCTGAAAGGTATGGGTAAATAAGGACATTTTACTCTCATTTTCAGTGAGAGGATAAACTGAACCAGAGAGGAAGAGCCGAAGCGAGAGGGTTTACTCCACCCAAAATCTGTCCATTAAATTTAGACCACAAAGTGAGGAATTTTAGTAAGGCGGTCAATGAGTATTTTGTATTGCTAATTTGCTACATGAGGCTTATTTGATCGAATAGAAGTTTCAAAATGGTTAGGTTGTTATGAATGCACTGATATAAGCGGACACATACGGCATTTCGGCAACAAAAAAACAACGTTATTTCAGAGTTGTGCCTTTTGTTCACACGCATATCTGCCCTCTCATTGGTTAGAATGGTACCACCTGATCTCGCCTCCTCCTTCCATCTTTGAGGACATGTATTTCCATTGTTAGAGTAGTCATTCAACTACCTTGTCAATATCATAGATCATCTTTGACTGAACTCTATATTGAACTGACCCACTCATGCCGCTAGTGGAGGGAGGCTAGTAATATCTCTGTTGACTTCTTCAAAGTTACACAAAAGACACCATTTTAGCTTTCCACTTTCAGGCATTGCTAACAACTGGTTTGAGCTTTGTCCCTGCATGCCCTTGTAAACGGCATTGATCAGTATCTTTTCTGTGAATATAGTCGTATTGCGCAATCCTTAAGAAAATAATCCTTATGGTGCACCTTTAAGAAAACAGGTGCAAATCTTGAGAAAAACACAATTTTGTGTCAGTCTCTTAAAGACTGAAGTCCAATTTTAAGATTGGGGGGTTGACAATTCAAGACTGGTTTGGCAACACAGTTCCTTGGGACTGTCATCAGGAATAGGGTGCTCCGATACTGACAGATCCAGCACAGGCTCAGCTGATAGCAATGCTTTGAGGTGKGTAGATTAGCGGTTTGAAGACAAGCTGAGCCTTGAGTGTGAACAAACTTGTCAACATAGTGTTTTACCTTTGCCCAGTAATTCCTAAGCAAGATTGGCTGTACTTACAAGCTGTTGAGTAGCCAATAAATGTTTGAGGTCTTGATCTATGGTGTGACTAAGAGCCATGGATATCTACCCTTCAGGCTGCTGAACATGTTGCAGATTTACAGTGCACGCTCCTGGTGGCATCTCAAATGATTGTCCTGCTGAAAAGTGAATTTGTCTCCCAGTGTCTGTTGGAAAGCAGACTGAACCAGGTTTTCCTTTAGAATTTTACCTATGCTTAGCTCTATTCGGTTTCTTGTAATAAAAATAAATAAATCCCTAGTCCTTGCCGATGACAAGCATACCCAAGCATACACATAATAATGCTTTGTATTCAGGATAAAAAGTACATTTCTTTGCCACATTTGCAGTTTTACTTTAGTGCCTCATTGCAAACAGGATGCATGTTGGGGAATATTTTTGTTCTGTACAAGATTCCTTTCACTCTGTCATTTAGGTTAGTATTGTAGAGTAACTACAATGTTGTTGATCCATCCTCAGCGTTCTTCTATCATAACCATTAAACTCTATAACTGTTTTAAAGTCACCATTGGCCTCATGGTGAAACCCCTGAGCGGTTTCCTTCCTCTCCGGCAATTGAGTTAGGAAGGGCGCATGTATCTTTGTAGTGATTGAGTGTTTTGATACACCATCCAAAGTGCAATTAATAACTTTACCATGGTAAAAGAGATATTCAATGTCTGTTGTTTTTATTAGTAGTGAATAGTGAATCCAAGATGGCGTAGCAGTCGGACGTGTGTTTGTTTGTCCTGTATTGTCCTGTCGCGTGTAAATAGTAAATAGTAAATAGTCTTCGTATTTTTCGTATACATTTCGTATATATTTTAATTTCATTTTCCATCTAGGAACTGAATATACATTCCTACATTCCGCCTCACCCAATGTGGTACGGACCTGCTATTTTTTTTATATACTTTAGAACCGTAACCCCAAGCAGAAGCTAGCCAGATAACTAGCTACTAGCTAGTAGTCAGTTAGCCACTGCTGCGGTCTTCACCCTCAACTCGGACACAGCCAGCTTCAATACCGGGCCAATACCTGCCAGTCTGCAAGCGCGATATCAACCCAGAGCATATAGGACTGCTTTTTCTCTACCACATCACCGGATTCCTGACGCAAGCTCTGGACAATTACACCGTATCATCACAGCTAGCTAGCTGCAACCGAGTGGCTACTACTGGCTAACACCTCTGTCCCGACAGCAAGCCCAGTTAGCCTTGGCTGCCTCGAGCTAGGCCCATCTGCCGGCTAGCTGCAAGCGCGATATCAACCCAGAGCATATAGGACTGCTTTTTCTCTACACATCACCGGATTCCTGACGCAAGCTCTGGACAATTACACCGTATCATCACAGCTAGCTGCTGCAACCGAGTGGCTACTACTGGCTAACACCTCTGTCCCGAAGCAAGCACCAGTTAGCCTTGAGCTAGCCTCGAGCTAGGCCCATCTGCCGGCTAGCTGAAGAGGTCTACCAGCGAATCTTGGGCTAACAATACCAGCTACAAGCTAATTTAGCCATTTTTTTTGCCGCTGCTAGTAGCTTTTACCTTCTGCACAGACACCAGCCCTGTTTATTAGCCTGGATTACTCACCAATTACCAGCATCGGACTGTCTCTCGACAACAACGCCGGATTCCTGCCGTAATCCCTGAGCACTGCTTCTGATCCTCACAGCTAGCTTGCGGCTAGCGCCACTGCCACACGAAGCTAGCACCAGTTAGCAAACACAATTCTACAATTCACAACCTCTCTTTCGCCATCGCCATCTGGGCTTGGATTCTCTGTCGACACAACCACGTCTGAGCAGACCCCTCCGTCTGAGCAGACCACCCCCCGGGCTAACTAACTTTAACGCCGCGTGCCTAGCTTAGTGGAGGCCTCCTCTGCTCCATCTAACGGCTGCCCCCTGGACACTATGATCACTTGGCTACATAGCTGATGCATGCTTGACTGTCCATTAATTCACGGTACTCCATTCTGTTATTTTGTGTTTTATCTGTCGGCTCTGTGCTTTAACTCAGGATCTGTGTGTAGTTAATCCGACCCTCTCTGCCCTAGTCGTCGCCATTTTACCTGTTGTTGCTGTGTCAGACTAAGCACCCTGTTTTGGCTGCTGTTATCTTACCTGTTGTTTTAGCTAGCTCTCCAATCAAGACACTGCAATCACTTTATGCCTTATTGTATGTCTCTCTCAAATATCAATATGCCTTGCATACTGTTGTTCAGGCTAGTTTTCATTATCATTGTTTTGGTTTGCAATGGACCCTGTAGTTCACACTCTCCGTACCTCTGATACCCCCTTTGTCCCACCCCCAACACATGCGTGACCTCACCCATTGAGACCAGCATGTCCAGAGATACAACCTCTCTTATCATCAACCAGTGCCTGGGCTTGCTTCCGCTGTACCGCGCCCCTCCATACCCCTGTCTGCACATTATGCCCAGAATCTATTCTACCACGCCCTAAATCTGCTCCTTTTATTTAGGCGACCAGTTTTGATAGCCTTTAGCCGCACCCTCACCACTCTAGGCGACCAGTTTTGATAGCCTTTAGCCGCACCTCATCCTACTACTCTCCTCTGTTCCTCGGGTGATGTGGAGGTAAACCCAGGCCCTGCATGTCCCCAGTCACCCTCATTTGTTGACTTCTGCGATCGAAAAAAGCCTTGCTTCATGCATGTCAACATCAGAAGCCTCCTCCTAAGTTTGCCTTACTCACCGCTTTAGCACACTCTGCCAATCCTGATGTCCTTGCCGTGTCCGAATCCTGGCTTAGGAAGGCCACCAAAATTCTGAGATTTCCATACCCACCTATAACACTTTCCGTCAAGATAGAACTGCCAAAGGGGAGGAGTTGCAATCTACTGCAGAGATAGCCTGCAAAGTTCTGTCATACTTTCCAGGTCTATCCCAAACAGTTCGAACTTCTATTTTAAAAATTAATCTCTCCAGAAATAAGTCTCTCACTGTTGCCGCCTGCTACGCCCCCCTCAGCTCCCAGCTGTGCCCTGGACACCATCTGTGAATTGATCGCTCCCAATCTAGCTTCAGAGTTTGTTCTGTTAGGTGACCTAAACTGGGAATTGCTTAACACCCCGCAGTCCTACAATCACGCTTGATGCCTCAATCTCACACACAATCATCAGGAACCACCAGGTACAACCCTAAATCCGTAAACATGGGCACCCTAATAGACATTATCCTGACCAACCTGCCTCCAATAACACCTCTGCTGTCTTCAATCAGATCTCAGGATCACTGCTCATTGCCTGTATCCGCCACGGGTCCGCGTCAAGACCACCCCTCATCACTGTCAAACGCTCCCTAAAACACTTCTGCGAGCAGGCCTTTCTAATCGACCTGGCCCGGGTACCCTGGAAGGATATTGACCTCATCCCGTCAGTTGAGGATGCCTGGTCATTCTTTAAATGTTACTTCCTCACCATATTAGACAAGCATGCTCCGTTCAAAAAATGCAGAACAAGAACAGATATAGCCCTTGGTTCACTCCAGACCTGACTGCCCTCGACCAGCACAAAAAACATCCTGTGGCGAAACTGCAATGCATCGAAGAGCCCCCGCGATATGCAACTGTTCAGGGAAGTCAGGAACCAATACACGCAGTCAGTCAGGAAAGCAAAGGCCAGCTTTTTCAAGCAGAAATTCGCATCCTGTAGCTCTAACTCCAAAAAGTTCTGGGATACTGTAAAGTCCATGGAGAACAAGAGCACCTCCTCCCAGCTGCCCACTGCACTGAGGCTAGGTAACACGGTCACCACCGATAAATCCGTGATAATCGAAGACTTCAACAAGCATTTCTCAATGGCTGGCCATGCCTTCCTCCTGGCGACTCCAACCTTGCCCAACAGCCCTGCCCCCCCCGCTGCTACTCGCCCAAGCCTCCCCAGCTTTCCCTTTACCCAAATCCAGATAGCAGATGTTCTGAAAGAGCTGGAAAACCTGGACCCATACAAATCAGCTGGGCTTGACAATCTGGACCCCCTATTTCTGAAACTGTCCGCCGCCATTGTCGCACCCCCTATTACCAGCCTGTTCAACCTCTCCTTCGTATCATCTGAGATCCCCAAGGATTGGAAAGCTGCCGCGGTCATCCCCCTCTTCAAAGGGGGAGACACCCTGGACCCAAACTGTTACAGACCTATATCCATCCTGCCCTGCCTATCTAAGGTCTTCGAAAGCCAAGTCAACAAACGATCACTGACCATCTCGAATCCCACCGTACCTTCTCCGCTGTGCAATCCGGTTTTCCGAGCCGGTCACGGGTGCACCTCAGCCACGCTCAAGGTCTAAACGACATCATAACCGCCATCGATAAAAGACATTACTGTGCAGCCGTCTTCATCGACCTGGCCAAGGCTTTCGACTCTGTCAATCACCATATTTCTTATCGGCAGACTCAGTAGCCTCGGTTTTTCTAATGACTGCCTTGCCTGGTTCACAACTACTTTGCAGACAGAGTTCAGTGTGTCAAATCGGAGGGCATGTTGTCCGGTCCTCTGGCAGTCTCTATGGGGGTACACAGGGTTCAATTCTCGGGCCGACTCTTTTCTCTGTATACATCAATGATGTTGCTCTTGCTGCGGGCGATTCCCTGATCCACCTCTACGCAGACGACACCATTCTATATACTTCCGGCCCTTCCTTGGACACTGTGCTATCTAACCTCCAAACGAGCTTCAATGCCATACAACACTCCTTCCGTGGCCTCCAACTGCTTCTAAAACGCTAGTAAAACCAAATGCATGCTTTTCAACCGTTCGCTGCCTGCACCCGCACGCCCGACTAGCATCACCACCCTGGACGGTTCCGACCTAGAATATGTGGACATCTATAAGTACCTAGGTGTCTGGCTAGACTGAAACTCTCCTTCCAGACTCATATCAAACATCTCCAATCCAAAATCAAATCAAGAAATCGGCTTTCTATTCCGCAACAAAGCCTCTTCACTCAGCCGCCAAACTACCCTAGCTAAAACTGACTATCTACCAGATCTCCGACTTCGGCGATGTCATCTACAAAATAGCTTCCAACACTCTACTCAGCAAACTGGATGCAGTTTATTCACAGTGCCATTCGTTTTGTTACTAAGGCACCTTATTACGACCCACACTGCGACCTGTATGCCCTAGTCGGCTGGCCCTCGCTACATGTTCGTCGTCAGACCCACTGGCTCCAGGTCATCTACAAGGCTATGCTAGGTAAAGTGCCGCCTTATCTCAGTTCACTGGTCACGATGGCTACACCACCCGCAGCACGCGCTCCAGCAGGTGTATCTCACTGATCATCCCTAAAGCTAAAAACCTCATTTGGACGCCTTTCCTTCCAGTTCTCTGCTGCCTGCGACTGGAACGAATTGCAAAAATCTCTGAAGTTGGAGACTTTTATCTCCCTCAACAACTTTAAAAATCTGCTATCCGAGCAGCATACCGATCGCTGCAGCTGTACATAGTCCATCTGTAAACTACCCACCCATTTACCTACCTCACCCCCATACTGCTTTTATTTATTTTACTTTTCTGCTCTTTGTACACCAGTATCTCTTCTTGCACATGATCATCTGATGATTTATCACTCAGTGTTAATCTGCTAAATTGTAATTATTCGATTTATTGCCTACCTCATGCCTTTTGCACACATTGTATATAGATTCTCTTTTTTTCTACCATGTTATTGCCTTGTTTATTGTTTACTCCATGTGTAACTCTGTGTTGTCTGTTCACACTGCTATGCTTTATCTTGGCCAGGTCGCAGTTGCAACATGAGAACTTGTTCTCAACTAGCCTACCTGGTTAAATAAAGGTGAAATAAATAATAAAAAATAAAAAAATATTTTACCCATCTACCAATAGGTGCCCTTCTTTGTGAGGAATTGTAAAACCTCCCTGGTCTTTGTGGTTGAATCTGTGTTTGAAATTCACTGCTCAACTGAGGGACATTAAAGATTATACTACGTGTGGGGTACAGAGTGTAGAGTTCTGTCATTCAAACATCATGTTAAACACTATTATTGCACACAGAGTAAGTCCATGCAACTTATTATGTCACCTGTTAAAACATCTCTAGGATAAGGGGCAGAGTTTTCACATTTTGAAAAAAAGCGTGCCCAATTTCAACTTCCTTCTACTCATCCCCAGAATATAAGATATGGATATTATAGTAGATTTGGATAGAAAACACTCTGAAGTTTCTAAAACTGTTTGAATCATATCTGTAAGTATAACAGAACTTATGTAGCAGGCAAAACCCCGAGGACTAACCATAATTTATTTTTATTCTTTTAAGTCACTGTCTGTTCAATGAGGTTTCATTGGGAAGCCAGATTTCTAATCACTCTGTTCTCAGTTCCTACTGCTTCCACTGGATGTCACCAGTCTTAGGAAATAGGTTGAGGTTATTCATTTGTGCAATGAAGAAGAAGGCCATCAGGAAGTAGAGTAACGTCATGTGTACTGTTTGAGAGTTGCGCAAGACTAAARAAWGTAGCGTTWGTTYGTTKATCTCCTGTATTGAAAACAGATAGACCCGTCTTCAATTTGATCGATTATTAACGTTTACAAATACCTTAAGTTGTATTACAAATGTACTTTGAAATGTTTTGGCAAAGTTTAGAGGTAATTTTTGAGATATTTTGTAGTGACTTTGCGCAAATTGGAAGCTGTTTTTTTCTGGATCAACCGCGCCAAATAAATGGACAATTTGGATATATATGGACGGAATTAATCGAACAAAAGGACCATTTGTGATGTTTATGGGACATATTGGAGTGCCAACAAAAGAATCTTGTCAAAGGCAATGCATGTTTTATATTTTATATCTGCGTTTTGAGTAGCGCCGGCATGGTTGAAATATGCTACTCTCTTTGTTGACATTGTGCTATCATCAGATAATAGCATCTTATGCTTTCGCCAAAAAGTCTTTTTGAAATCTGACATGTTGGCTGGATTCACAACGARTGTAGCTTTAATTTGGTATCTTACATGTGTGATTTAATGAAAGTTTGATTTTATATAATTTTTTTGAATTTGGCGCTTTACATTTTCCCTGACTATTGGCCAAGTGGGACGCTACCGTCCCGCTATCCCAGAGAGGTTTTAAAAGGGGTTGAATAATTATTGATTATATACATTTCAGCTTTTCATTTTAAATGAAAAAATCTAATCATATTTATTTATAAATCCCTCTTTACATAAGCAGATGTCACAAAGTGCTACAGAAACCCAGCCTAAAACCACAAACAGCAAGCAGTGCAGATGTAGAAGCACGGTGGCTAGGAAAAACTCCCTATAAAGGCAGGAACCTAGGAAGAAACCTAGACAGGAACCAGGCTCTGAGTCGTGGCCAGTCCTCAGATGTGTCGGGTGGAGATTGTAAGAATACATGGGCATTAAGGCCAGATCATATTTCAAGATGTTCAAAAGTTCATAGGTTTCTAGCAGGGTCAAATAATAATCCCAGTGGCTGTAGAGAGTGCAAAAGGTCAGCACTCAGAGGTTGAGACAGCAGGTGCGGTAGAGAGAGAGAGATATAGGGAGGGAGGGAGAGAGAGAGAGAAAGGGTCGAAAACAGCAGGTCCAGGACAAGGTAGCACGTCCGGTGAACAGGTCAGGGTTCCATAGCCGCAGGCAGAACAGTTGAAACTGGACCAGCAGCACGACAAGGTAGCACGTCTGGTGAACATGTTAGGGTTCCATAGCCACAGGCAAAATAGCAGAAACTGGATTAGCAGCATGACCAGGTGGACTAGGGACCGGGACAGCCAGGATTCATCAGGCACGGTAGTCCCGAGCCATGTCCTAAGGGGACAATATGGCTCCGTCCGACGATAACCCCAGACAGGGTCAACCGGACAGAGCCAACCAGGCAGGATATAACCCGACCCACTTTGCCAAAGCACAGCCCCACACCACTAGAGGGATATCAACAGACCACCAACTTACTATCCTGAGACACGGCTGAGTACAGCCTATGAAGATATCCGTCACATGAGCACAGGGGGGTGCAAAACCAGACAGGATGTCACGATTGACCATGGGAGAGAGAGAGGACCAAGGCGCAGCGTGTAAAAAAAAACATCTTCTCTTTAACCGACAAAATGCACACATGCAACCTTGACACAGACCTAGACATAGAACAGAACTAGACAATGACCCAACAAAAACCTGATGCCTATGGCTGCCTAAAATATGGCTCCCAATCAGAGACAAATGAACGACATCTGTCTCTGATTGAGAACCACTCAGGCAACCATAGACAATCCTAGAAACATACACTCAACCATAGACATACCTAGAAACATACACACAACCATAGACACAGCTAGACAACTATACTAAACATAAACCCAACTACTCTAATAAACCCCCTAAACCTTACAACCACCCTAGACACAACAAAAACCACATACATTCCCCATGTCACACCCTGACCTAACCAAAATACTTAAGAAAACAAAGAATACTAAGGCCAGGGCATGACACAGGAAGATCACGTCAGTGAGTCAACCCACTCAAGTCGACTAAAAAAAGCCTAGCACGACGCAACGCACCCCTCCCAGGGATGGCATTGAAGAACACTAGTAAGCCAGTGACTCAGCCCCCATAATATGGTCAGAGGCAGAGAATCTCAGTGGAGAGAGGGGAGCTGGCCAAGCAGAGACAGCAAGGGCTATTCGTCACTCCAGTGCCATGTCGTTCACCTTCGCACCCCTGCACCAGACTACACTCATTCATAGGACATACTGAATAGATGAGTCTTCAGTAAAGACAAAGGTCGAGACCGAGTCTACTTCTCTCACGTGGATAGACAGAGCATTMCATAAAAATTGAGCTCTTTAAGAGAAGGTATGTATTGCAGGACCAAATCGGATAAATAGGTAGGAACAAGTCCATACAATTCTTTGTTAAACCTTCAAATCAGCCCTTGCCGTCACAGGAATCCAGTGTAGAGACGCTAGCACTGGAGTAATATGATCAAATGTTTTGGTTCTAGTCAGGATTCTAGCAGCCGTATTCAGTACTAACTGAAGGTTATTTAGTGCTTTATACGGGTAGCCGGAGAGTAGAGCATTGCAGTAGCCCAATCTTGAAGTGAAAAAAGCAAGGATTAGCTCTTCTGCATCATTTTTGGACAAAAAGTATCAGATGCAATGCTATGAAGATATAAAAAAGCCGAATATTGTTGATATTCAGGGTCCAGAGTAATGCCGAGGTCATTCACAATTTTATTTGAGACGACTGTACAACCAACAAGATTAATTGTCAGATCAAACAGCAGATCTCTTTGTTTCTTGGGACCTAGAAATAACATTTCTGTTTTGTTCGAGTTTGAATGTAAAGAGTTTGCCTCCATCCAATTCCTAATATCTGAAACACAGGCTTCACTGTACAGCTGTGTGTCGTCCGTATAGCAGGGAAAGTTGACATTGTGTTTCCCGAATGACTTCACCAAGCGGTAGAATATATAGCGAAAACAATAGTGGTCCTAAAACAGAACCTTGAGGAACACTGAAAGTTACAATTGATTTGTCAGAGGACAAAACATCCACAGAGAGAAACTGATATCTGTCCAGGCAAGAACTTGTCCATGTAGACCAATTAGGGATTCCAATCTCTCCAAAAGAACGTGTTKAWCGATGGTGTCAAAAGTGGCACTAAGTTCTAGGAGCACGAGAACAGATGCAGAGCCTTGGTCTGATGTCATTAAAAGGTAATTTACCACCTTCATGAGTGCAGTCTCAGTACTATAATGGGTCTAAAACTAGACTGGAGTGTTTCAAATACATTATTTGTCTTCAGGAAGGCAGTGAGTGCTGCGTAACAGCTTTTAAAAAATGTTTTGAGAGGAATGGGAGATTCTATATAGGCCGATAGCTTTGACATTTTTCCGGGTCAAGGGTTGGCTTTTTTAGGAAAGGCTTTATTACTGCCATTTTTTGTGTGAGTTTGGTACACATCCAGAGGATAAGGAGCCATGTATTATGTTCAACATTGCAGGGCCAAGCACAGGAAGTAGCTCTTTCAGTACTTTAGTCGGAATTAGGTCTAGTAGGCAGCTGGAAGATTGAGAGGCCATGACTATTTTCGCGAACGTTTCAAGAGATAGAAGATAAAAAAACTTGAGTATCTCTATTAATCTTAGGTCCTGGCAGTTCTGTGTAGACTCAGGACAATTGAGTTTGGAGAAATACGCAGATTCAGAGAGGAGTTCGTAATTTGGTTTCAAATAATCTTTTCGTTGAAGATGTTCATGAATTCATCACTGCTGAAGTGAAGGCCCTCCTCTCTTGGGAAATGCTGCTACTTAGTTAGATTTGTGACAGTATCAAAAATACATTTTGGATTGTTTTTATTCTCCTCAATCAGGTTGGAAAAGTAGGCTGATCAAGCAGCAGTGAGGGCTCTTCGATATTGCACGATACTGTCTTTCAAAGCTAGTCAGAAGGCTTCCATTTTGGTGGACAGCCATTTTCGTTCCATTTTTCTGGAAGCTTACTTCAGGGCTCTGGTATTTTCTGTATACCAGGGAGCTATTTTCTTGTGACAAATGTTTTTAGTTTTTAGAGGTGTGACTGCATATAGGGTATTGCGCAAGGTTACATTTAGATCCTTCGATAGGTGGTTAACTGATGTTGTACTCCGACGTCCTTGGGTAGGTGCAGGGAGTCTGGAAGGGTATCTAGGAATTTTTGGGTTGACCAAGGCTTTTGATAATACTTAGTTGGGGTCTGAGCTGTTTATGTGTTGCTATTGCAAACGTAATAAAATGGTGGTCCGATAGTCCAGGATTTTTAGGAAAAACATTTAGATCCACAATATTTATTCCATGGGACAGAAATAGATCCAGGGTATGACTGTGGCAAGGTTATGATCAGTGATTAGTTTATTGACTATGACTTCCTTCGAAGTAAGGGATCTAACATTAAGTAGTCCTATTTTGAGTTGTGAGGTATTATCACAGTCTCTTTAAAAAATGACAGGGATGGAGGAGGTCTTTATTCCAGTGAGATTCCTAAAGCGAACACCACCATGTTTAGATTTTTCAACCTAGATTGAGGCACAGACATGGTCTCAATAGGGAAAACGAAGCTGACTACACTGACTGTGCTATTGGCAGACTCCACTAAGCTGGTGCCTGGCCTGCACCCTATCTCATTGTGGAGCCAGAGGAGCCAGAGGAGTTAGAGCCCTGACTATACTGATAGATAAAATGAGAGCACCCCTCCAGCTAAAATGGAGTCTGTCACTCCTCAGCAGGCCAGGTGTGGTCCTGTTTGTGGGTGAGTCCAAGAAAAAGGGCTAATTATCTACAAATGTTATATTTTCAAGAGGGCCATAAAACAGTTTTTAACCAGCGATTGAGTTGTGAGACTCCCCTAAATGCCAGAGACAATTACTCGATGCCGACACATCTTTCTCGCTAATTTACACACTGAAGCTATGTTGCACTTGGTGACCTCTGTTTCATCCTAACATCATTGGTGCCTACATTGCTTTGGCATGTTTCCCATGCCAATAAAGCCCTTAAATAGAAATTGAAATTGAATTGATAACAATATTCTTACACTTTCTACAGTCACCAGTTTTATCCTTAGCCAGCACCATCTTCAGATTAGCCTTTACTTCGGTAGACCTGCCCCCTGATAAACAGTGTATGATCGCTGGATGATTATTTTTAAGTCTAATATTGCGGGTAATAGAGTCACCAATGACTAGGGTTTTCAATTTGTAATGATGATGGGAGGCTTCGGCTGCTCAGACCCCGTAACGGGTAGAGGAGAGACCTGAGAAGGCTCGGTCTCTGACTCCGACTCGATGCTTAAAACCTGTTGAGGACAGAGGGCGCTGTTTTCACTTTGGGGGAAAATCGTGCCCAATTTAAACGGCCTCGTACTCAATTCTTGCTCGTACAATATGCATATTATTATTACTATTGGATAGAAAACACTCTCTAGTTTCTAAAACCGTTTGAATTTTGTCTGTGAGTAAAACAGAACTCATTTGGCAGCACACTTTCTGACCAGGAAGTGGAAAGTCTGAAAATGATGCTCTGTTCAAGGGCCTGCCTATAAATGGGCATGATACGTATGAGTATAAATGCATGTCATACACCTTCCCCTAGATGTCAAGAGGAAGTGAGAGAAGAAATGAAGTGTTTATCTTGGTCTGAGGTGGAATAAATCCTCTTGGCACGACGAGTCATCCATTTTCTGTTTTCTGGAAAGCGCGAAGATGGACCTGGAATTGCCTTCTGAAAAGCTGTCGTTATAGGCGACTACTATCTCCGGCTTTGATTTTATTTGATACATGTCACAATATCATCGTAAAGTATGTTTTTTCAATATAGTTTTATTAGATTATTGAATTTTTTTCGGGACGTTAGGCGTGTTGCGTTGTCTGTGTTTGTTGACGATGGAGAGCTTCGCGCCACTTGGCCAGTGTGCTTGCTAATTCAAGAGGGAAAAACGATGTTCTAAATCCAAACAACGACTGTTCTGGACAAAGGACCCCTTGTACAACATTCTGATGGAGGATCACCAAAAGTAGGACCCATTTTGTGATGCTATTTCATATATCTGTCGAACTGTGTACTAGTAGTTTTGCGCCCAGGTTTTGGCCACTCTCTCGCTATAACATAAGCCTTATGTCGTAATGAAGATATTTTTAGAATTCTAACACTGCGATTGCATTAAGAACTAGTGTATCTATCATTTCCTATACAACATGTATTTTTTTGTAATGTTTATGAATAGCTATTTGGTCAGAATAGGTGAGAGTCTAATAGAAATATCCGCACATTCTGGGAAAAAGATACGTTAGCATAATGGATAACCACTGTTTTCAGCTCTAAATATGCACATTTTCGAACAAAACATAAGTGTATGTATAACCTGATGTTATAGGACTGTCATCTGAGGAAGGTTTATGAAGGTTAGTGAAAATTAATATCTTTTGCTGGTTTATTCGCTAACGCTAACGTGCCTATTGCTATCGCTAACGTGCCTTGATGAATGAATGGTGGTAGGCTATTGTAGTAAGCTAATATAATGCTATATTGTGTTTTCGCTGTAAAACACTTAAAAAATCGGAAATATTGGCTGGATTCACAAGATGTTTGTCTTTAATTTGCTGTACACCATGTATTTTTCAGAAATGTTTTTGATGAGTATTTAGGTATTTCACGTTGGTCTCTATAATTACTCTGGCTGCTTCGGTGCTATTTCTGACGGTAGCTGTGATGGTAGCAGCAATGTAAAACTGATTTATACCTCAAATATGCAMATTTTTTGAACAAAACATAGATTTATTGTGTAACATGTTATAGGACTGTCATCTGATGAAGTTGTTTCTTGGTTAGTTTGGTTGGTTGTTGGTTTCGTGCATGCTACCTGTGCTGTGAAAAATGTCTGTCCTTTTTTGTATTTGGTGGTGAGCTAACATAAATATATGTGGTGTTTTCGCTGTTAAACATTTAAAAAATCGGACATGTTGACTGGATTCACAAGATGTGTATCTTTCATTTGCTGTATTGGACTTGTTAATGTGTGAAAGTTAAATATTTCAAAAAAATATTTTTTGAATTTCGCGCTCTGCCTTTTCAGTGGAATGTGGGAGGAGTTCCGCTAGCGGAACGCCGGGGCTAGAAAGGTTAATGGGAAGAACCGGCTGAAATTTGCTGATGGCTGAATGAGCGACACCGGTTGTATAACAACAGCATTTTTTTTCAGATGCCTTGAGAAAATTGTCCAGCGGCGGGGACTGTGAGGGGGGGGGTATTTATACTGCTATCTGTACTTACTGGTGGCACAGACGCTGTTTCGTCCTTTCCTACACTTAAATTGCAGATTGCATCTGAAGCTGGGCTTGCAACTCGGCTATACTTCGCCATAAGGCGATATTTCTCCTGCATATTATGAGTACAGCAGCAGCAATTAGATGGCATAGCGTTAATGTTACTACATATCTTTTTGGGTTGGTGGAGTTCCTGTAGAAACATATCCAGATAATGCGTCCGACGTTGGTAAATTTGTTAAATGCAAAGTAGCAGCACGGAGACAACATGGAAGTGTGATGTGTGTACTGGCCAAAACATAATTACACTTTGACATTATGGGGTATTGTGTGAAGACCAGTGACACAAAATCTCAGTTAAATCAATTTTAAATTCAGGCTGTATCACAAATAAAATGTGGAAGATGTCAAGGGTGTGAATACATTTGGAATGCACTGTATGTGAACCTCATCTATGCTTGTATTGACCAAAAAAGTTCAAATAAATAAATATATCAGTATTCCTCTACATTCACTATTACATTGGATTATTGTCAGAATGAGAATTGACTATAGATTAAATATTGTCCATAAGGAAAATATGTTATGGTATCATAGGTCCCTTAAAATCAGCATTACAGATTTATAGTCCACGATTTAAGCATAGGCCAGTTGAGTAAACAGATACAAATCAAGATGTTTCAGTCAATCACTATAGCATAGTCATCCTTCACTTAAACAACGTTTCCAGCTGCCAGATACACAGACATCACAGGGATCTACTTATGTTTATAGATCGCTAACGGAGTCTGCGACCTACTCATCAAAGGATCTCATTAAGTATTAATGGCTCGCCAATAGTTTGTTGAGGGATGTATCGATCTGTATATATGAGATCCTTAATCTAGATTGTTACCAGTCTGTCTCAGGGGAGGAAGCAGTTTATCCCTCTGGTAATTTGTTTTCTGTTCTATATGACGAAGGCTTCGACCCCTGAGGAAGAGCTAGCTTCTCCAGTTTTTCCTATCTTTTCTCTTCCCATGCACTGATTAAAGGTTTAACTGCATGTGCTCTAATGTTTCCATCTAGGTCATTGCTCCTGAATATACTGTAGGTTTACCAGGATGGCTCTTCTCTAGTGCCCTTCATATGACATTGAAGATGTTGATCGTTCTTTAACGTTCACTCCTTTTAGCACCTGAAAAATACCTTGACTAACGTTAACAGGTAAAGGTCTAATACCATGAATGACAGAAGTGTCTTTGAAGTGCAGCCATTTTAGTCAACACAGGGGCATTCCATACATATACCACTTGAAGTGTGGTGTCAGGAAAATAACCTCTCACTCAATGTCAGCAAAACTAAAGAGATGATCGTGGACTTCAGGAAAAAGCAAAGGGAGCACCCTCCTATCCACGTCGACGGTACAGCAGTGGAGACGGTGGAAACTTTTAAGTTCCTTGGTGTACATATCACCGACAAACTGAAATGGCCTCTTCAACCTCAGGAGGTTGGGCTTGTCACCGAAAACCCTCACTAACTTTTACAGGTGCACAATTGAGAGCATCCTGTCGGGCTCTATGTCAAAGCCATCAGATTGTTAAACAGCCACCACTAGCACAGAGAGGTGGCTGCCTACCTACAGACTTGATATCATTGGCCACTTTAATAAATGGAACACTAGTCACTTTCATAATGCTACTTTAAGAATGTTTACATATCTCGCATTACTCATCTCATATGTATAGACTGTATACTGTATCCTTCACTATCTATTCTTTACTATCTATTGCATCTTAGCTGCTCTGTCACTGCTCATCCATATATTTTATACTTATACAGTGGGGAGAACAAGCCGACTGCCGATTTTGCAGGTTTTCCTACTTACAAAGCATGTAGAGGTCTGTAATTTTTATCATAGGTACACTTCAACTGTGAGAGACAGTTGTATGATCACATTGTATGATTTTTAAGTAATTCATTTGCATTTTATTGCATGACATAAGTATTTGATACATCAGAAAAGCAGAACTTAATATTTGGTACAGAAACCTTTGTTTGCAATTACAGAGATCATACGTTTCCTGTAGTTTCCTTCCCCTAGACTCACTCTGTTGACATTTTGGAATATGGTGTTATCTGCCATTATGTGGTCCTGCAGTTCTCTGAGTCTGATGCAGTTATTTCTAATGACCATATCTACAATGTGGGTCTCCTGCTCTGGGGTGAACAGTCGACCTCTTCCAACAGTGGTTTTCTGACAGTTCTGTAGAAACATTTGAGTGGTTTTAGTGATAGATTTTTCTCATTATGAAAGTACAGTACATATTACTGTACCAGTAAGACAACAGCACTTACAGTTATTTAACGGTTCTCATTTCKAAATATCCAGATGATACCTGCAACAGTATAGGGGCTCAGATTCGGTTGAACCCGTTGCCCAGCCTCCTTCATGCTCATCCCATGGTTGACAACATGGTCAACCACAGTCACTCTGATTTCATCAGTTATTGTGTTCCTGACTCCCCTTCCTCTTCTTCTTCCCCATCCTCTCCTTCTTCCCTGTCCTACTACGCCTCTTCCTTCTCCTCCTCTTACTTCTTTACCTCGTCCTCTTCCTCCTCCTCGTTATCACTGCTCTTACTCTGTCCAATATTGGCTTCCATTGTTGTTCAAACCAAATGTTTACCTGTGGCATATTTATAGTGCTCAAGCTCTGATTTGTAAGTGAACTCATTATCTAAAAGTTTTTTCACATGTATCAATGTGAAAAGGCAATGAGCGAAATAGTGTAGCAATGTAGAGACAGTTTCAAGTTTTGCTAGAAGTGTGTTATTAAATTGCAAACTGAGTGTAAAGCAGAGAATGTGCATTTAGTTTGGCACACTTGGTAAATGCATTGGCTACAAGTGTTAATGGTTTCAGAGATAGTGCTTCAAGAATCACTCTTAATGATAAAGCATTCAGAAAAAACTGTAAGAAGGAAAGAAATTCCACAAATGTACTTTAAAAAAAGGCACACCTGCTGATTGAAATGTATTCCAGGTGACTACCTCATGAAGCTGGTTGAGGGAATGCCAAGAGTGTGCAAAGCTGTCATCAAGGCAAATGCTACTTTGAAGTATCTCAAATAGAAAATACATTTTGATTTGTTTAACACTTTTTGGGTTACTACATGATTCCATGTGTTATTTCATAGTGTTGATGTCTTCACTATTATTCTACAATGTAGAATATAGTAAAATAAACTAAAACCCTTGAATGAGTAGGTGTGTCATTAATGTTTGTGTTTTATTTTACTTTCAGCTCATGTCCAGATAGGTTTTGAGAGGGTGGACAAGGCCTCAATAAGGACTGCATGCCCTACAAGCTAAAGGAAGTCATCACCCAACTGAAACCAAAAGCAGTATATTATCTATGAAATCAATTTATTTTTTCACAATGGGAATCCAATTGGAATTTCCAATGAGAATCCTATGGGATTTTTTTAAGGGTAGCGAACATTTCTCCAGCCGAATTGTAGCCAAACCAATATCCAAATGGAGATTTAGTAAAACTAAAATCTGACATTGATAGATTTATTAAGATGAGTCCCCACACTTGTCAAAGCAGCTCGACGGCGCTGTCCCAATCAAAACGGTGATGAAATGAGCATGTAGTTGGTCACACGTGGGTAGGCTTTTCCTTTAAATTTACTACGATTGGATGAATTTGGGAGTTTCAATAATCAAAAGTTTGATACATGCCTTCAATTGCAATAGCCTACTTTATTACAATATTTTTGTCATTCAGTGAAGTATATGGACACCTGCTCTGTGAAAATCTAATTTCAAAATCATGGGCATTAATATGGAGTTGGTCCCACCTTTGCTGTTATTACAGCCTCCACTATTCTGGAAAGGATTTCCACTAGATGTTGGAACACTGTTGCGGGGACTTGCTTCCATTCAGCCATAAGAGCATTAGTGAGGTCGGGCACTAATGTTGAGCGATTAGGCCTGGCTCACAGTCAGCGTTCCAATTCATCCCAAAGGTGTTAGATGGGGTTGCGGTGGGGGCTCTGTGCAGGCCAGTCAAGTTCTTCAACACCAATCTCGACAAACCATTTATATATGGGCCTCGCTTTGTGCACTGGGGCATTGTCATGCTAAAACAGGAAAGGGCCTTCCCCTAACTTTTCCCACAAAGTTAGAAGCACAGAATCGTCTACAATGTCAATGTATGCTGCAGCATTAAGATTTCCCTTCACTAGAAGTAAGGGGCCTAGCCCGAACCATGAAAAACAGTCCCAGATCATTATTCCTCCTCCACCAAACTTTACAGTTGGCACTATCCATTGGAGCAGGTAGCGTTCTCCTGGCATCCGCCAAACCCGGTATTGTAAATTTGGCAGAAAAAAATCTTACTATGAAAGGGATATGAGAGAGTGCTGAAAGAGTGTTCAAGGGCAACTGTAGGGGTTTTCTACAGCTAAGACCATCTTTTGTTTGGTAATAAATATTAGCACTGACTGAATGGACTTTGGTGCATGTTTTTAAGGACACACCTCAGATATTGCCACCCATCCCCTACATCGCAAGCGAGCTGATATAGGACAGGTACTCCCGCAGCATTGAAGGGTCAAACATGTCCTCCACTGGAACCCAGCATCTCTCCTCCGGACCATACCCCTCCCAGTCCACGAGTTACTGAAGGCCCCTCGCCCAATGCCTCGAATCCAGTATGGAACGAACGGAGTACGCCGGGGCCCCCTCGATGTCCAGAGGGGGCGGAGGAACCTCCCGCACCTCAGACTCCTGGAGCGGGCCAGCCACCACCGGCCTGAGGAGAGACACATGGAACGAGGGGTTAATACGGTAATCGGGGGGAAGCTGTAAGCTGTAACTCACCTCGTTCAGTCTCCTCAGGACTTTAAATGGCCCAACAAACTGCGGACCCAACCTCCGGCAGGGCAGGCGGAGGGGCAGGTTTCGGGTCGAGAGCCAGACCCGGTCTCACTGCGGCGACGGTATGCACCGGCTTTCTGGCGCAGCACGGCGCGCTGAAGGTGAACATGGGAGTAGTCCCATGTTTCCTCCGTGTGCCGCAACCAGTTGTCCACTCCAGGAGCCTCGGTCTGACTCTGATGCCAAGGAGCCAGAACCGGCTGATACCCCAGTACGCACTGGAAGGGGGAGAGGTTAGTGGAGGAGTGGCGGAGTGAGTTCTGGGCCATCTCTGCCCAGGGCACGAACGCTGCCCACTCCCCCGGCCGGTCCTGGCAATAGACCTCAGAAACCTACCCACATCCTGTTTACTTTCTCCACCTGCCCATTACTCTCTTGGTGAAAACCCGAGGTAAGGCTGATCGAGACCCCCAGACGTTCTATGAACGCCCTCCAGACCCTCGAAGTGAACTGGGGACCCCGATCAGACACTATGCCCTCAGGCACCCCGTAGTTCCGGAAGACGTGTGTTAAAACCTTTTCTCAATAGGGGGTGCTGTTTACACTTTGAAGATTTTTCGTTCCCAGATTAAACTGCCTCGTACTCAATTCTTGCTCGTACAATATGCATATTATTATTACTATTGGATAGAAAACACTCTCTAGTTTCTAAAACCGTTTGAATTATTTCTCTGAGTGAAACAGAACTCATTCTGCAGCTCACTTCCTGTCAAGAAGTGAGATTTCTGAAATTGAGGTCTCTGTTCCAGGGTCGGTTTATAAATTCCCTTATAAGCTATGGGGCTACATGCACTGCATACGCCTTCCCCTAGATGTCAGTAAGCGGTGAGACTTTGAATGGAGCGGATAGCACCATCTGGGGGAGTATAAAACCTCTTGGAACGGAAGTACCGRCCTTTTCGACGAGGCGCCTGACGCAGGAGGGAAACCGGCATGGCGTCTTCAAAAGCTTTCGGTTTAGCAGTTCTTTATCTCCGGCTCTGATTTAATTTGGTTTTTGTCTTAAAAACTTCATAAGGTAGTTAATTTAAACCGACTTATAGCAGTTTATAGCAGTTTATTGCGATTTTCTGGAGTTTCTTTGTCAGGCGTTATCACGAGTTGGGCAMCTCTCCGGTACATCGGCGTTAGCAGCTAATTTCTACAGGAGTAGAGGACATCTTTCAACCAAAAGACGATTGTTCTGGACAAAGGACCACTTGCCCAAGATTCTGATGGAAGATCATCCAAAAGTAAGAGCTATTTATGATGTTAATTCGTATATCTGTGGAAAGATGTAAAATTATTAGTTCGCCATTGATTTAGGCATGGTCTCGCTGTAACGCACGCTGAATGTCGAGTAACGTTAATTTTAAAAATCTAACACAGCGGTTGCATTAAGAACTAATGTGTCTTTCATTTGCTGTCCAACCTGTATTTTTTAGTCAAGTTTACGATTAGTTATCGATTAGATTAGGTGCCTCTCCAAGATGGCGCCGGCCAGATTGCCTGAAATGTTGCTACTAATCACATTGTATAACCACGATTTGTGCTGCTAAATATGCACATTTTCGAACAACACCTATATGCATTGTGTAATATGATGTTACAGGACTGTCATCTGATGAAGTATATCAAGGTTAGTCAAAAATTATATATCTTTTGCTGGATTGTTACGATCGCTAACCTTTGCTACTGGTAAACGGCTTGTGTTTCCGGCTATTGTGGTAAGCTAATATAATGCAAAATTGTGTTTTCGCTGTAAAACACTTAAAAAATCTGAAATATTGGCTGGATTCACAAGATGTTGGTCTTTCATTTGCTGTACGCTGTGTATTTTTCAGAAATGTTTTATGATGAGTATTTCGGTATTTGACGTTGGTCTCTGTAATTATTCTGGCTGCTTCGGCACTTTCAGATTGCAGCTGCAATGTAGAACTGTGATTTATACCTGAAATATGCACATTTTTCTAAAAAAACATATGCTATACAATAAATATGTTATCAGACTGTCATCTGATGAAGTTGTTTCTTGGTTAGTGGCTATATATATCTTTATTTGGTCGAAATTGTGATAGCTACCTATGCAGGAAAAAAATGGTGGGAAAAAAAAGTTGTGTCTTTTGCTATCGTGGTTAGCTAATAGATTTACATATTGTGTCTTCCCTGTAAAACATTTTAAAAATCAGAAATGATGGCTGGATTCACAAGACGTGTATTTTTCATCTGGTGTCTTGGACTTGTGATTTAATGATATTTAGATGCTAGTATTTACTTGTGACGCTATGCTAGGCTATGCTAGTCAGCTTTTTTACTGTGGGGGGTGCTCCCGGATCCGGGATTGGGACCAATTAGAAGTTAACAAGGCCTCCACAGTCTGTAGGGCCGTAGCGAGACCGGGCAGCGGGAGGAGACGGCAGGACTTAGAGAAACAATCCACAACAACCAGGATCATGGTGTTTACCTGTGATGGGGGGAGATCGGTCAGGAAATCGATCGACAGGTGTGACCATGTGGAAAGGGGTAAGGGGTGTAACTGACCTCTGGGCAGGTGCCTAGGAGCCTTACACTGGGCACACACCGAGCAGGAGGAAACATAAACCCTCACCTCCCTAGCCAAAGTGGGCCACCAGTACTTCCTGCTCAGACAGTGCACCGTCCAACCGATGCCCGGATGACCAGAGGAGGGTGACGTGTGGGCCCAATAGATCAAACGGTCACAGACAGCAGACGGAACGTACAGATGCCCAACGGGACACTGGAGGGGAGCAGCCTCTTCACACAACGCCTGCGCAATGTCCGCGTCCAGCTCCCACACTACCGGCGCCACCAGGCAGGAGGCCGGGAGTATTGGGGTGGGATCCATGGGCCGCTCCTTTGTGTCATACAGCCTGGACAGTGCGTCTGCCTTCACGTTCTGGGAACAATAAATGTTTATTTTGTTCGATAATGTCGATAATTTATGTCCAAATAGCTCCTTTTGTTATTGCGTTTGGTAAACAAATCCAAACTCACGAAGCGCATTCACTAGGAGCAGACGAAAAGTCAAAAAGTTCCGTTACAGTCCGTAGAAACATGTCAAACGTAGTATAGAATCAATCTTTAGGATGTTTTTAACATAAATCTTCAATAATGTTCCAACCCGAGAATTCCTTTGTCTTCAGAAATGCAATGGAACTCAAGCTAACTCTCACATGAATGCGCATGGTCAGCTCGTGGCACTCTAGGAGAGACCTTACTCAATCCCCTCTCATTCGGCCCCCCTTCACAGTAGAAGCATCAAACAATGTTCTAAAGACTGTTGACATCTAGTGGAAGCCTTAGGAAGTGCAACATGACCAATATCCCACTGATTCTTCAAAAGGGAATTAGTTGAAAAACGACCAACCTCAGATGTACCACTTCCTGGTTGGATTTTTTTCTCAGGGTTTTGCCTGCCATATGAGTTCTGTTATACTCACAGACATCATTCAAACAGTTTTAGAAACTTCAGAGTGTTTTCTATCCAAATACACTAATGATATGTATTAGCAACTGGGACTGAGTAGTAGGCAGTTTACTCTGGGCACCTCTGGGCACCTTATTCATCCAAGCTACTCAATATTGCCCCCAGCCATAAGAAGTTAATGACCGAGTTAAAAGAAGGAAGCCTGTACAGAATAAAAATATTCTGTATCCTTCTTTATTCTGTATCCGTTTTGCAATAAGGCACTAAAGTAATACAGCAAAAAATGGGGCAAAGAAATTTACTTTTAGGGCAAATCCAACACAACACATCACTAAGTACCACTTTTCATATTTTTAAGCATGGTAGTGTTTGCATCATGTTATGACTATGCTTGTCATCGGAAAGAACTAGGGATTTTTGGGGGGGATAAAAATAAACAGAGTAGAGCTAAGCACAGGCAAAATCCTATTGGAAAAAATGTGATTCAGTCTGCTTTCCAACAGACAATGGGAGACAAATTCACCTTCCAGCAGGACAAAATCTAAAACACAAGGCCAAATATGCACTAGAGTTGCTTACCAATACGACATTGAATATTACAGTTTTGACTTAAATCAGCTTGAACATCTATGCCAAGACTTGAAAATGGCTGTCTAGCAATGATCAACAACCAACTTGACACACCTTAAAGAATTTAAAAAAGAACAATGTGCAAATATTGTACATTCAAGGTGTGCAATGCTCTTAGGCTCACAGCTGTAATCTCTGCCATATGTGATTTTAACAAATATTAAAGATATATTAGTTTTATTTTAATTTTATTTTTTACAAAAGTTATAATCTTTCTTCCACTTTGAGATGACTGAGAATCTAGTGGATATCGTTGACAAAAAAAGATAATTAAATCCTTTTTAAACCCACTTTGTAACACAACAAAATGTGGAAAAAGGTAAGAGGTTTGAATACTTTCTGAAGGCAATGTAAATGTCCAATCTGGGTGCAAGCATGGCAAAATAGCAAAGCAGTGGCTTTAACAGGTTAAGATTTCCTACTCCTTTACCACCGGTAGATACCTCACATACCTCAGTCTAAAGGTAAATGTTGGATCCATTCCAATTTCAGGCTAGGAAATTGGCTGGAGGACATTTATTGCCTTCCTGCACTCCTTTGGGGGCACCTACAGTATGTTGAATGACTTACCTCAAAAGGTCAGTATCGTTCATAGACTCTGAAAATACTGATAAATAGACAGAGAGTTAATTAAATGTTTGTATTTTCGTTTTTTATTTGCACAATTGGCACATACATTGCTACCGTGGCACTGATAAGTCATTGCTGATTTTGTTGGAACAGTCACATGGTCAAATTAAGGTAAATAAAGGATAAATAAAATAAAACAATTGTCATCCAAAGGTCATAGTTGTGTGTCTCAAAGCAAATGTTATCACACTGGAAAATGTAGTGTAGTGATGTTTACAGTAACATACAAAGCCATCTAAATGCATTACATTTATAATGAAATGTCCTGTATTGTACTCTTTAACTTTCTATTTACACATAAAATTATAGAATCCATGGTAAATGTTTTTCTTCCATAAATATTAAGCATCATCTGGAATCATGTAAACATACAAAGCCATCTAAATGCATAACATTTATAATGAAATGTCCTGTATTGGACTCTTTAACTTTCTATTTACACATCCAATTATAGAATCCATGGTAAATGGATTTTCTTCCATAAATATTAAGCATCATCTGGAATCATGTACATTTTGTTTGTTGGCTGGCAGCTTGAGTTTCTGTGAGTATCTAATAAATTAGAATTTCAATGGGGAAGWGATGCATAGATAGATCAATAAAATAAGTAGCAAATCTGGCTCTTTTTGAATGACTATAAACTTGTAATAACATTAGCTAAGCCAATTAAATTGATGGACAAGGAAATACATGTTGAGCGGAGTTCAACACCAGAATGCGTACAGGATTTGCAGCTGYAATGTTAAGAACCCATTTTCAAACAAACACTCACATCATTACTTATGCAGCATTAACTTACGGAAATCTAACTCATATTGTGTTGTCTATTTGGCCTCTATGATGTTTTTACAGTAACGATTTGGACAGAGTTGCCCATAGCTTGCCTTAGAACAAGGACACTCCATTTACAAACTAAAATAGAACTTCTGTTCACATTTGGCATATACCCAAGACAGTCAGGCAGGTCACATGAACACTGGGCCAGAGTCCTGGGAAAACAAATGAAGAGGGCATTTCAACAGGGAGCCAGGAAAATGTATTTGACCTTTGCATTATTTTGATTTAATACTCTCCTAACTTCCCCACGACTTGAGAGTTGGGTGATATAGTTATGTAATTAGTATATGTATTATCTGGTGGATTGTACTCCACCCTGCATGTTGATAATAATGTCTCAGGGCACATGCATAGAATCCACAATGCATTTGTAAAACAAATACTGTAGATCAGTATATTACTGCTATTCCAAATAAGCCTTGCTTTGTCACTGAAAGCAATTTAAATTGCTCTTATGCATAACTTACTTCCTCAGTACAATAATTGAATTATACATTCCATTCGAATATAGGAAAAAATACACACGTTGTCATTTCATGGAGAGAATTAAACAAAGATCACAGGAAATGCCTTGTATTTCTTCAATTGGTATGCTACCCATGGGAATGCATGGGTACATCCACACCCAATGAATTGAACAATGTGCAGTTTTCATTTTCAACACAATTCCAATTCCTATGTCACTGATACATACTCCTGTTGAAAAGGCTCAGTGTGAACTGAACAAACTTAGTTATAACAAAGGGGTACGAACCACAAATGAAAAAAGAGCAAACATTTTAATCTGTATGATGAAAGTTAAGTAAAGAAATATGTTTTTTTCACCCACCCCTTATTCAACCTGGGTCCAAGCATTAAAAAATATATCAGTAGCAGAACAAAGTGATATGACACAGAGGACAGACAGAAGGTACCCCCAATACACTGGCCAGATGCTACTTTAATCTTTTATAATCTTTTATATTTTATGTTTTTTTTTTTTCAATAATTTAGCAAAGTCCCTTCATTAATACATATGAACGTTGTTTAATGGGGATGCCAGCCATTTGATCTCAGCTCAGTGTCGACAGAGTACATTGTTCTCTTTTATCTTGGTATCCTAACATTTTTGGGGGGACAAATATTAATAATTTGAGTTGATAAAGTGATGTGATTTACAAGGATCGTTAGCTGCATTGGGTTTTATATTATGCATCAATATGTTTCAATTCAAGTGCTTTTCTAGTCCGAATGAAATCCTTCTCAGGAGTATATATCAACTATATGACAACTTCTTGTTATCTATGGTTATCAACTTTGAATACTTTTCTCAGTGATAATGAGAAAACACTGGGGTGATAAATGTGCAGAAGATGAGTGTGCAAGTAGCGGTACTGGGGTGCAAAGAAGCAAATAAAATTATAAATAAATAACAATATGGTGATGAGGTAGTTGGATGGACTATTTACAGATTGGCCATGTACAGGTGCAGTGATCTGTGAGCTGCTCTGACCGCTGGTGCTTAAAGCTAGTGAGGGAGATATGAGCCTCCAGCTTCAGTGATTTTTGCAGTTAGTTCCAGTCATTGGCAGCAGAGAACTGGAAGGAAAGGCGGCCGAAGGAGGAATTGGCTTTGGGGGTGACCAGTGAAATATACCTGCTGGAGCGCGTGCTACGGGTGGGTGCTGCTATGGTGACCAGTTAGCTTCGATAAGGTGGGGCTTTACCTAGAAACGACTTATAGATGACCTGGAGCCAGTGGGTTTTGCAACAGATTGAATCGAGGGCAGCCAAGGAGAGCATACAGGTCGCAGTGGTTGGTGGTATATGGGGCTTTGGTGACAAAACGGATGGCACTGTGATAGACTGCATCCAATTTGTTGAGTAGAGTGTTGGAGGCTTTTTATAAATGACATCGCCGAAGTCAATGATCGGTAGGATAGTCAGTTTTACGAGGGTATGTTTGGCAACATGAATGAAGGATGCTTGTTGCGAATAGGAAGCCGATTCTAGATTTAATTTTGGATTGGAGATGCTTAATGTAGGTCTGGAAGGAGAGTTTACAGTCTAACCAGACACCTAGGTATTTGTAGTTGTCCACATATTCTAAGTCAGAACCGTCCAGAGTAGTGATGCTGGACGGTTGGGTAGGTGTGGGCAGCGATCGGTTGAAGAGCATGCATTTAGTTTTGCTTGCATTTAAGAGCAGTTGGAGGCCACGGAAGGAGAGTTGTATGGCATTGAAGCTCGTCTGGAGGTTAGTTAACACAGTGTCCAAAGAAGGGCCAGAAGTATACCGAATGGTGTCAGCTAGCCTAGTGGTTAAGATCATTGGTTCGAATCCTCGAGCCCACTAGGTGAAAGAAATCTGTCAATGTGCCCTTGAGTAATACACTTAATCCTATTTGATCCTGTAAATGGCTCTGGATAAGAGTGTCTCCTAAATGACAAAAATGTACATGTAAAGGCCCAGTAGTGATTACTGTAGTAAGGGCTGTTTTGAACTCAGATTAATAATGTTGGTAGGTGTGTGTATCAGTAAAGGTTTGTTCTTCCTGATTTCTCTATTATGTGATATAAGAAACATGTGAGTTTACAGCAGGCACACCTACCAGCCGTCCTTCTTTTGGCCAGCTTCCTCCACCATATGGATCTCCCAGCAGCACCTCTTACTGCAGGCAGATGGGAAATGCCACCAGGCTGAGAGCTGAGGTTCCAGCCATGCTCCGTTCACCGAGATCACACATACTCTATGTGGTGACTACTGGAGCATGACTAATCCTAATGAATCTCTTATCATCTCAACAAGCTAGATGTGAAATCAAGGGTCCTTGACATTTCTAATGCAGTAAGAAAGTGCATGAAGGGATTTCTATTAACAAGTTGCATGATACATATCATTCTTTGCCTGCACACTAGTTGTCAACATGCATAATAACCCATGGCTCCATATTACAGCTTACACAAATCCATAATGAAATTCCCTTTGTATTCATACATAGCACACTGGTTTGCATGGCTACGTGTTGCTGATGCATGACATACGTATTCTCTCTGAGGGCAGAGGCAATTTAAGTGGTGTCCTTATAGGTTTAAAAAATATGATTTAACACTAGATGTCTCCAAGCTTTTCTAGCGTGAGAGCTACTCAAAAATGAAACATTGTAGCGAGCTACACATTTTTCTCTAGCTTTAAAATAGGCACACTCATCTCTTCTCTTCCCTGCAACTCTTCCCCAGGTCCTTAGTGTACAAGACTGGTGGTAGCTTGCGATCAACCTGTTAGAGACCCCTGATTTACACTATATTATTTGCAACCTTAACTTGGAAGGTTATTAGTTTTGTGTAATTATAAATTATTAATTCACATTGATATTACRAATCAATTACCATCTACAAACTTAAAGGACTTATTGATCCTCACAGAATCAGCACAATACAATATTACTCCCTCTCTTATGAAGTGTATTACTGGATTATAGGCAAATTATATTGATTACTGGTCAGGGTTTGATTTCAGTTCCCTGTCTACCACTTACAGTTGTGTGGTATAGCTACAGTACTGAGCATATTCTCAACATGTCTCAGTGTAATTTGTTCTCATAGCAGTTGACAAGAGGTGTGTCTGCTGGCCTTTCTACACAGGGGTCTTCAATGGGCATGAACTAACATTCTCAATCAGGGTTCTCTAGTTCTGAAGTGCACTTCAGTTTCCACATGAGATCACACATTTCACCACTTCATGTACCTTGAGGGGGGAAGCTCCTTGAGGGGAAGATGTCTGTCATTTATACTCCCTAGCTCTGATGCGAGCACAATATTGACCTTAGGTCTGAACTCAACATTGGCCTTTGACTTTGCCCTATCTGTCATATATTAGATTGCCCTTTTCAAACATTGACTGGATACTGATTTAATGTCAATAATGTTTAGGGGATGGCTAATCACTCTTCTTTATTGATCAGTCATTTATTCAACGGGACCCCGCCTGTAATCTCAGCTGACAAAGAACATTATCAAGGTAAATCATGGCAATGGAGAAGATGGCTGACGTTTTACGTGCTCTGAACCGAATGTGTTTTGGGTTCATTTTTTTGCATTGTTCGTAACATTTTAAAAACTTATTCTGTACATATTGTTGCTGCTACAGTCTCTTATGACTGAAAATAACGTCTGGACATCAGAACAGAGAATACTTACCACGAATTGGCAGAAGATTTTTTCTTCCTTTAACGAGTCCCGACGAACCCGATGTGAAGGACATACTGCTTTCCCAGGAACAGGCTCAAATCCCCGTTATTTGCGTGAAGAGAAGACAGAGAAAAAGAGGACGGAGGTCGGGCTGCCTTCTGAGAATTGGTAAACAATTGAATAAACCCCCACTGGCTTCCGTTCTACTAGCTAACATGCAATCATTGGAACATTCAAAATTGTAATATCTTACGCTTCACGGAGTCGTGGCTGAACGACGACATTATCAACATACACCTGGCTGGATAAACGCTGTATCGGCAGGATAGAACAGCGGCGTCTGGTAAGACAAGGTGCGGACTATGTATATATGTAAACAACAGCTGGTGTATGATATATAAGGAAGCTTCAAGATTTTGCTCGACTGAGGTAGAGCATCTCATGATAAGCTGTAGACCACACTATCTACCTAGATAGTTTTCATCTGTATTCTTTTTTATTGCTGTCTACATACAGTTGAAAAACTCAGTTTTTCACAATTCCTGACATTTCATTCTAGTAAAAACCCCTGTTAAAGGTCTTTTAGGATCACCACATTATTTTAAGAATGTGAAATGTCAGAATAATAGAAGAGATTTTATTTCTTTAACTTCTCTGCGGTACGGATCCCTTTTACGGGATCATTTTCCTAAACAACCGCTGAATTGCAGGGCGCAAAATATTACAAAAAATATTTATAATCATGCAATCACAAGTGAAATATACCAAAACACAGCTTAGCTTGTTGTTAATCCACCTATCGTGTCAGATTTTGAAAATATGCTTACAGAGAAAGAAATCCAAGCTTTTGTGAGTTTATCAATCAATGCTAGAACAGCTAGCTCCAAATTAGCATGGTCACGAAAGTCAGAAAAGCAATAACATTAATCGCTTACCTTTGATAATCTTCAGATGTTTGCACTCACGAGACTCCCAGTTACACAATAAATGTTATTTTTGTTCGATAAATATTACTTTTCTAACAAAAATACGCCATTTGGGTTGCGCGTTATGTTCAGAAAACTACAGCCTCGTTCCGGTCCTGAAAGCCAGAAGAAAAATTCCCAAACGTATCAGATTCAAAAATATTACTAAGAATATTTATAATCATGCAATCACAAGTGAAATATACCAAAACACAGCTTAGCTTTGTGTTAATCCACCTATCGTTTCAGATTTTGAAAATATGCTTTGCAACGAAAGCAATCTAAGCTTTTGTGAGTGTATCAATCAATGCTAGAACAGTTAGCCTTATAGTTAGCTTGGTTAGCTTGGTCACAAAAGTCAGAAAAGCAATACAATTAATCGCTTACCTTTGATAATCTTCGGATGTTTGCACTCACGAGACTCCCAGTTACACAACAAATGTTATTTTTGTTCGATAAATATTACTTTTATAACAAAAACACTCCATTTGGGTTGCGTGTTATGTTCAGAAAACCAAAGCCTCGTTCCGTTCGACGAAAATTCCAAAAAGTATCCGTAATGGTCGTAGAAACATGTCAAATGTTTTTTATAATCAATCCTCAGGTTGTTTTTAACAAACATAATCGATAATATTTCAACCGGACCGTAACCTACTCAGTAAGAGTGAAAAAGAAAATGGAGCGCTACCCTCTCGCGCGCAGGAACTAATCTGAGGACACCTGACTACTTTTGAAATATCTCGCTCATTTTTCAAAATAAAAGCCTGAAACTATGTTTAAAGCCTGGTCACAGCCTGAGGAAGCCATTGGAAAAGGAACCTGGTTGATACCCCTTTAAATGGAAGACGGACGGGCCAGGAAACACACATTTATTTAAAAAAATATATCACTTCCGGGTTAGATTTTCTCAGGTTTTCGCCTGCAGAATCAGTTTTGTTATACTCACAGACAATATTTTGACAGTTTTGGAAACTTTGGAGTGTTTTCTATCCTAATCTGTAAATGATATGCATATTTTACGATCTGGACCTGAGAAATAGTCCATTTACCTTGGGAACGTTATTTAAAAAAAAAAAAGTCTGACCCCTAGCGTCAAGAGGTTAATCACATTCCCAGTGGGTCAGAAGTTTACATACACTCAATTAGTATTTGGTAGCATTGCCCTTAAATTGTTTAACTTGTGTCAAACGTTTCGGGTAGCCTTCCACAAGCTTCCCACAATAAGTTGGGTGAATTTTGGTCCATTCCTCCTTGCTTGCACACGCTTTTTCAGTTCTGCCCACAAATGTTCGATAGGATTGAGGTCAGGGCTTTGTGATGGCCTTTCCAATACCTTGACTTTGTTGTCTTTAAGCCATTTTGCCACAACTTTGGGAGTATGCTTGGGGTCATTGTTCATTTGGAAGACCCATTTGCGACCAAGCTTTAACTTCCTGACTGATGTCTTGAGATGTTGCTTCGATATATCCACATTTTTCCTGGCTCATGATGCTAACTATTTTGTGAAGTGCACCAGGCCCTCCTGCAGCAAAGCACCCCCACAACATGATGCCGCCACCCCCGTGCTTCACAGTTGGGATGGTGTTCTTCGGCTTGCAAGCGTCCACCTTTTTCCTCCAAACATAACAAGGGTCATTATGGCCAAACAGTTCTATTTTTGTTTCATCAGACCAGAGGACTTTTCTCCAAAAAGTACGATCTTTGTCCCCAAGTGCAGTTGCAAATTGTAGTCTAGCTTTTTTAATTTCGGTTATGGAGCAGTGGCTTCTTCCTTGCTGGGCGGCTTTTCAGGTTATGTGGATATAGGACTCGTTTTACTGTGGAAATAGATACTTTTGTACCTGTTTGTACCTCCAGCGTCTTCACAAGTTCCTTTGCTGTTGTTCCGGGATTGATTTGCACATTACATTAATCTCTAGGAGACAGAACACGTCTTCTTCCTGAGAGGTTTGACGGCTGCGTGGTCCCATGGAGTTTATACTTGGGTACTATTATTTGTACAGATGGACATGGTACCTTCAGGTGTTTGGAAATTGCCCCCAAGGATGAACCAGACTTGTGGAGGTCTAAAAAAAAATTCTGAGGTCTTGACTGATTTCTTTTGATTTTCCCATGTCAAGCAAAGAGGCACTGAGTTTGAAGGTAGGCCTTGAAATATATCCACAGGTACACCTCAAATTGACTCAAATTATGTCAATTGCCTGTCAGAAGCTTCTAAAGCCATGAAATAATTTTCTGGAAAAATKACTTGTGTCATGCACAAAGTAGATGTCCTAATTGACTTGCCAAAACTATAGTTGGTTATCAAGAAATGTGTGGAGTGGTTGAAAAACGAGTTTTAATGATTTCAACCTAAGCGTATGTAAACTTCCGACTTCAACTGTACAACCACAGTCCGATGCTGGCACCAAGACTGCACTCAATGAGCTGTATAAGCAAACAGGAAAACGCTTATCCAGAGGCAGCGCTCCAAGTGGCCGGGGACTATAATGCAGGGAAACTGAAATCCATTTTACAAAATTTCTAGCAGCATGTTAAATGTGCAACCAGAGGGGAAAAAAACTCTAGACCACCTTTACTCCACACAGAGAGATGTGTACAAAGCTCTCCCTCACCCTCCATTTGGCAAATCTGACCATAATTATATCCTCCTGATTCCTGCTTACAAGCAAATATTAAAGCAGGAAGCACCAGTGACTCAGTCAATAAAAAAGTGATCAGATGAAGCAGATGCTAAGCTAAAGAACTGTTTTGCTAGCACAGACTGGAATATATTCTGGGATTCTTCCAATGGCATTGAGGAGTACACCACATCAGTCATTGGCTTCATCAATAAGTGTGTAGATGATGTCGTCCCCACAGTGACCGTACGTACATACCACAACCAGAAGCCATGGATTACAGGCAACATCCACACTGAGCTAAAGGCTAGAGCTGCCGCTTTCAAGGAGCGAGACTCTAACCCGGAAGTTTAAAAGAAAACCCGCTATGCCATCCGATGAACCATCAAACAGGCAAAGCGTCAATGCAGGACTAAGATCGAATCGTACTACACGAAGTCCGAAACACGTCGGATGTGGACGGGCTTGCAAACTACTATAGACTACAAAGGGAGCACAGCTGAGAGCTGCCCAGTGACGCGAGCCTACCAGACAAGCTAAACAACTTCTATGCTCGCTTCGAGGAAAATAACACTGAAACATACATGAGAGCACAAGCTGTTCCGGACGACTGTCTGATCACGCTCTCCGCAGCTGATGTAAGTAAGACCTTTAAACAGGTCAACATTCACAATGGCGCAGGGCCAGACGGATTACAAGGACGTGTTCTGCGAGCATGCGCTGACCAACTGGCAAGTGTCTTCACTGACATTGTCAACCTCTCCCTGACCGAGTCTGTAATACCAACATGTTTTAAGCAGACCACCATGTGCCCAAGAACACTAAGCTAACCTGCCTAAATGACTACCGAACCGTAGCACTCTCACGTCTGTAGCCATGAAATGCTTTGAAAGGCTGGGCATGGCTCACATCAACACCATTATCCCAGAAACCCTACACCCACTCCAATTTCCATATTGCCCGAACAGATCCACAGATGATGCAATCTCTATTGCACTCCACACTGCCCTTTCCCACCTGGACAAAAGGAACACCTATGTGAGAATGCTATTCATTGACTACAGCTCAGTGTTCAACACCATATTGCTCTCAAAGCTCATCAATAAGCTAAGGACCCTGGGACTAAACACCTGCCTCTGCAATTGGTTCCTGGACTTCCTGACGGGCCGCCCCCATGTGGTAAGGGTCGGTAAAAACACATCCGCCACGCTGATCCTCAACACAGGGGCCCCTCAGAGGTGTGTGCTCAGTCCCCTCCTGTACTCCCTGTTCACTCATGACTGCATGGCCAGGCACGACTCCTATACCATCATTAAGTTTGTCGATGACACAACAGTGGTAGGCCTGATCACCGACAACAACGAGACAGCCTATAGGGAGGAGGTCAGAGACCTGACCGTGTGGTGCCAGGACAACAACCTTTTTCTCAATGTGATCAAGACAAAGGAGATGATTGTGGACTACAGGAAAAGGAAGACAATGCACACCCCATTCTCATCGACGACGCTGTAGTGGAGCAGGTTGAGAGCTTCAAGTTCCTTGGTGTCCACATCACCAGCAAAGTAACATGGTCCAAGCACACCAAGACAGTCGCGAAGAGGGCACGACAAAACCTTTTCCCCCTCAGGAGACTGAAAAGATTTGGCATGGGTCCTCAGATCCTCAAAAGGTTCTACAGCTGCACCATCGAGAGCATCCTGACTGGTTGCATCACTGTATGGTATGGCAACTGCTCGGCCTCCGACCGCAAGAGGTCCTGCCATCCAGGACCTCTATACCAGGCGGTGTCAGAGGAAGGCCCTAAAAATCATCAAAGACTCTAGCCACCCTAGTCATAGATTGTTCTCTCTGCTACCGCACGACAACCGATACCGGAGTGCCAAGTCTATGTCCAAGAGGCTTCAAAAGGGCTTCTTCCCCCAAGCCATAAGACTCCTGAACATCTAATCAAATGGTTACCACGACTACCCAATAGAAAATCTTTGGAGGGAGCTGAAAGTCCGTATTGCCCAGTGACATCCCCGAAACCTGAAGGATCTGGAGAAGGTCTGTATGGAGGAGTGGGCCAAAATCCCTGCTGCAGTGTGTGCAAACCTGGTCAAGAACTACAGGAAACGTATGATCTCTGTAATTGCAAACAAAGGTTTCTGTACCAAATATTAAGTTCTGCTTTTCTGATGTATCAAATACTTATGTCATGCAATAAAATGCAAATTAATTACTTAAAAATCATACAATGTGATTTTCTGGATTTTTGTTTTAGATTCCGTCTCTCACAATTGAAGTGTATCTATGATAAAAAATTACAGACCTCTACATGCTTTGTAAGTAGGAAAACCTGCAAAATCGGCAGTGKATCAAATACTTGTTCTCCCCACTGTATATAGTCTCGCTATTGTTATTTTACTGCTGCTCTTGAATGACTTGTTCCTTTTATTTCATATTCTTATCAACAACTGCATTGTTGGTTTGGGGCTTGTAATGTAAGTAAGCATTTCACTGTAAGGTCTACTCTTGTTGTTTTTGGCGCGTGTGACTAATAACATTTGATTTGGTTATCTATGTTGACACCAATAGATATTGAATTGTTCCTGTCTGAATTAAAATTAAAATCTATTCAATTCAGAATGTTAATTTGGTAGGTTGATACCTAAGAATTTAATTGATTTGGTGCCCCGATGCAGTTTGTATAGTATCTGATGTTCAATCCGGAGTAGGCCCCATAGATACTAGGTACATTCATTTTGGTAGAAAGCTTGAGGGGCTGCATATGAAGATATTTTATGTTCTGTCTGTATTTCTTTACCCCTGTAATATCTCTATTTTGTCTTGGGTAAAAAATTATGCGGACAGGGGGCATCCTTGTCCTCTACCTCTTCCCAGGCTTATTTAGTTTACTTTTGTACTTTTGTACTTTTGTGACTATGTGATCCATAGTTCAGAGTTCATTCTAAACACAATACAGTACATCTCAGACTCAGGACCTTGGCTAAATGGATTTAATACTTACTGTATATCAGCACACAAGCAATAATTATCTCCTCCATTTTGGTGATTTATGACCTAGAATTTATCAGAGGGGTACCTGTTATGGCGTTCATGTCTCTCTCTCTTACAGACAGGCGTAAACATACTCATTAAGCCAGGATTTCTTAAGTTCTTAAACCTATCTCTTTGAAAACATATGAAATAACCTGCATTTACATATGAATCATCCAGCAATAAAGACACCGGCTGTGAACTAAAAAATGGAATAGATGGGGATAGAGATTTCGCATCCAAGCCCTGTTTCCAATCGCAGTAATCACATATAGCATCAGCTAAATTCTGCAAAGGATCACCTTTTTAAAAGGAATGTAATTAATTGCACCCACCTGGTATCTCAGGTCTAAATCAGTCCCTGATCAGAGGGAAACAATGAAAAAAAAGAGCGGAACTGGCTTCGATGTCCAGTGTTGAGTTTGAGGGTGATAGGCGCTTATGAGCATGTGGTTTAATTTCTACAGCTTGTGTATCCTCACATTTGATCACTCATCAAAACAAATGTCAAAATGAAGGCTGAATTGGGCCTAATTAGACCAAAGACGGAGTTCTCTTGAACTTTTTGGTTCCCACTAGGAGCACATTGATTTCTGTCTGGAGACTCTCCCTCTATCAAGCAACACCTGCAGCTGAAGTGACTCATTGGCATCTCTCTAACATGATGCTTCATTACCTGTATTGTATTACCGTGCTTTTGCATTCCCCTCACAGACCCTCTTGCCACTCTCTCAAAGTGAGCTTGGCTTGGCAGCAGTAGCCAGCCAGAAATCTCCATTGCTAGAGAGCTTCCTCTTGGCTCCATCTCTGTGCAGTTAATTGGTTTATTCAGCAAGAYTCCCAGTAGTCCCTGGTTAGCTTTATGTCCTTTCTCAATGGTTAACCTTAGCAACAGCTCAAGTGTCCAATCCACTCAAATGCCAGTGTTTTGGAATGAATTGCCCCACATGCAATTGGAATGAGGGTGAAAGGATAAAAGCTCTAAAATCTGTTGTGTGATAGGCAAGATATGGCATTCTGATAACACTTAACACAATACCTGTTCATAAAAGTGGGAAGAAAAGTCGGCCGAAGCAAATCCCCACTAAATAACCCAGGAAAGCTGATTTACGAAACAAAGTTGGTCATAAATACTCAAGATAAACTATCTGCATTCATCTGTAGTCTGTATAGATTTTCACCACACAGTTAATAACCACCAGCTCTCTCAAAATGGCTACAGAGCACAATTTATGAAGCCTACTTCCTCTGCTACATATTTATAATTACTATCTTTAAAAAATGTATTACTTTTATTTGACAGGGACAATACACAACAAGAACATAAGTCTCTGACTGAGCACTGAGAGAACATGACGCTTCAGATTTAGCTAATAGCTCATTTCCATCTGTAGTCCCTAAAACATCTAGAGATAGATGAACATCTAGACATTGGAACATTATCTACAAAACAGAAAAACATCAATACATCATACAGTAAAAAAAACTAAACAAATCAGGGCATAGAGACATGGTTCAACACAGAAGTCAAAATATTGCCAATAGAAACACATTGCTATTGGATAGCAAGTGTAATATATCCATAAACTGCATGTGCTAAAAATACAACTGTGTATGTACAGTGTGAGTCTTTCTGGGTTAGTCTCTAAGACCTTTGTACACCTGGATTGTACAATATTTCCCCATTTATTAGTTTCAAAATTCTTCAAGCTCTGTCAAATTGGTTGTTGATCATTGCTAGGCAACCATGTTCAAGTCTTGCCATAGATTTCATGCAGATTTAATCAAAACTGTATCTCGACCACTCAGGAACATTCACTTCTTGGTAAGCAACTCCTTGACCTTGTGTTTTACAGTAGGTTATTGTTCTGCTGAAAGGTGAATTTATCTCCCATGTGTCTGGTTGAAAGCAGACTGAAACAGGTTTTCCTCTAGGATTTTGCCTGTGCTTAGCTCCATTCCGTAAATGTTTTATCTTGAAAAACTCTGTGGTCCTTAACAATTTCAAGCATACATACATAACATACATAACATACATAACATGATGCAGCCACCACTATGCTTGAAAATATGAAGAGTGGTCCTCAGTAATGTGTTGTATTGGATTTGCCCCAAACAAAACATTTTGTATTCAGGACAAAAAGTGAATTGCTTTGCTACATTTTTTGCAGTATTACTTTAGTGCCTTGTTGCAAATGGAATGGAATGCATGATGGGAATAACGTGTGTGGTAATGGGAGCATAAAAGATCTAAGCTGTGTGGAAAACAAAGAAATAAGGAGTGTCCTGGCAAAACTAGCACCGTTATTCGATACTGGGAGAAGATATCACCATTGCATTTAGTCTTGTGATGTGTTGACCCATTGGTCTGAGTTGAATTTCAATTCACTTCCTGCAGATGTTCTTTTCCCCTCATCTGTCCACACCCTCCGTACACCTCCCACATTCACTCCCATGAGCTCCATGGAGCTGCTGCCCGTTAATGTACTATGCTGCCAATGTGTGTCGTTGTGACCCTGAAGAAGGCAGTTAACCCACTGTTTTTATTTATTTATTTTTTATTTCACCTTTATTTATCCAGGTAGGCCAGTTGAGAACAAGTTCTCATTTACAACTGCCACCTGGCCAAGATAAAGCAAATTAGTGCGACCAAAAACAATACAGAGTTACACATAGGATAAACAAAAGTACAGTCAATAACACAATAGAAAAATCTATATACAGTGTGTGCAAATGGAGTAAGGAGGTAAGGCAATAAATAGGCCATAGTAGCGAAGTAATTACAATTTAGCAAATTAACATTGAAGTGATAGATGTGCAGATGATGATGTGCAAGTAGAAATACTGGTGTGGAAAAGAGCAAAAAATAAAATAAAAACAATATGGGGATGAGGTAGGTAGTTGGTTGGGTGGGTGGGCTATTTACAGATAGGCTATGTACAGCTACAGCAATCGGTAAGCTGCTCATATAGCTGATGCTTAACGTTAGTGAGGGAGATATAAGTCTCCAACTTCAGCAATTTTTGCAATTCGTTCCAGTCATTGGCAGCAGAGAACTGGAAGGAAAGGCGGCCAAAGTGGGTGTTGGCTTTGGGGATGACCAGTGAGATATACCTGCTGGAGCGCGTGCTACGGGTGGGTGATGCTATGGTGACCAGTGAGCTGAGATAAGGTGGAGCTCTACCTAGCAAAGACTTATAGATGACCTGGAGCCAGTGGGTCTGGCAACGAATATGTAACGAGGGCCAGCCGACGAGAGCATACAGGTCGCAGTGGTGGGTGGTATATGGGGCTTTGGTGACAAAACGGATGGCACTGTGATAGACTGCATCCAGTTTGCTGAGTAGAGTGTTGGAGGCTAGTTTGTAAATGACATCTCCGAGGTCGAGGATCGGTAGGATAGTCAGGTTTACGAGGGTATGTTTGGGTATGTTTTAGGAAATGCAATGTGCTTTGGTGGGCACCATTGCATGTAGATTTTTTTTCAATTAAACACCCATTGAGGAAAAGAGAGGGTTCATGTGTCTGCTGTATCCACCTTTAAAAAAGTACTGTGCTAATGCTATGTGGCTCTCTCCAAATCAAGTAAATTGGGAAGGCAAAAAAAGAATAACCTTGGTTTAATCACAACTTTAACCCAGAATTTTTGTTGCAAAATCTGTGAGTCTATATTTGGTTTCAGTGCTCAAAACCCTGACCTTGGGATGTCAGAATACAAACTCCAAACCAGTTAAAATCCAAGAGGATCAAAACCTAATGATTACTTTATGTTTGGCTGTTGTTCTTATTGTAACTATCTTTTTGAATCATAGACTGTGTTGAATATCAACTTGAATATACTTGAATGACTCACTGTATTTGCTTTCACAAAGACCCCATTAACCAATTTGAACACGTTACACTGAAACTCATCCTGTAAACATGTGCATTAGATGTAGAGAGGCATAGCCATCATGTCTCTCCATGCAGTATCGTGGCTTATCTCAGCCTTAATGGGCCTGCTGGTGTCATCTTATCAACAGGCCGAATCACAACTCTCCATCCAAACCACCTTTTCTCTCTCTACTTTGTCATCGCAAATGTGTTGATAGGAGAGTTCTTTCTGCCTGCCTGTGTCATTCTGTACACGCTGGGTGACTTTTCACCACCTGTCACGAAGTGAAAAAGTTAATCAACAGTGCTAATGTGCATCAGTGTGAAACCAGTATTCCTGCAATCCTCACAATAATTTGTTTCCCTCAACTGCCTGTAACGTTCTTCGTCGGGCGAAAGAGAGGAGGACCAAAATGCAGCGTGATGATTATCCATTTTAATAGAATACTTGAACAAGAACCAAAACAATAAACCGACAAACGAACGAAGACGAAACAGTCCAGTAACGTGAACACAAACACAGGTAACAGGAACAATCACCCACAACCCGCAATACAAAACAGGCTACCTAAATATGGTTCCCAATCAGAGACAACGACTAACACTTGCCTCTGATTGAGAMCCATATCAGGCCAAACACATAGAAACAGACAAACTAGACATACAACATAGAATGCCCACTCATATCACACCCTGACCAAACAAAACATAGAAACAAACAATGCAAACTATGGTCAGGGCGTGACACTGCCAAAGTAAAAAATAAAATAATTCAAGGTTCTTAATTTTGGCTAAATATTACTGTGTAATTGATGTTCAGGGTTTTCCTCTAACATAGTTCACAGATGAATATGATTATGCATTGGAATACTTATGATTCTTTAAAGCCAAGCCCACCCAAATCCAAAAAGTCGATCTTCTTTCACCGATCTGCTTTCAACAGAAATGGCACATAACGTCGTTGCGAACAACCACTCCACTTTGTGGGTAATATGTCCACTAAATGCAACTGTAAACAGCCATACCTGTAAACAGTCCTGGAGGACTGCTTAAATTGTCATGCGCTAATTGATTCGGGCGCAACAATATCGCTCATCTCTCAAACATTTTTCGATAATCTCAAAAGGGCTTCGAAGCCAACTAAACGTTGGTTAAAAGTGGAACGATGCGACACTACACTTCAAGGTTTCACTCGGACTACCTCGCCTCTCACATTGAGAGTCATGCTGAAACTACAATTCCAGGACGTATTGCTCGTTCCCTTCGGACACTTCCGCAAGCACTGCTTCCGTCTCAGCAAGAAAAACATTGATGCGCAGAGTGTACTCTGATTCCGATTATAAATCTTCAGCTTTGTGGGGGACTGTCACCCCTAAGACTAAGCAAACCCCAGCGTGAGCTGTGGTTGCGAATGGTTAAAACCCCTACAACAACCCCCGACATCCCACATGGATGTCACGGTTGTCGTAATTACGGGACCAAGGCGCAGCAGATGTTGAGTTCCACATATTTAATTCAAAGAGAAACATATATCAATAAACGAACAACTAAACGTGACTATGTGATGCATATGCACAAACACAAAAAAATATCCCACAAATGCAGGTGGGGAAAAAGCCTACCTAAATATTATCCCCAATTAGAGGCAACGATTACCAGCTGCCTCCAATTGGAAGCTCTGGACTGTGAACCGTCGCCGGAAGCTCTGGACTGTGAACCGTCGCCGGAAGCTTTGGACTGTGAACCGTCGCCGGAAGCTCTGGACTGTGAACCGTCGCCGGAAGCTCTGGACTGTGAACCGTCGCCGGAAGCTCTGGACTGTGAATGCGCACTGGAGGCCTAGTGCATAGAGCCGGTATAGGTGGCACCGGACTGGTTACACGCACTTCAGGGCAAGTGCGAGGAGCAGGCACAGGACGTACCGGACTGGGGAGGCGCACTGGAGGCCTAGTGCGTGGAGCCGGCACAGGGGGTATTTGACTGGTGACACGCACTTCAGGGGGAGTGCGGGGAGCGGGCACAGGACGTACCGGACTGGGGAGGCGCACTGGAGGCCTGATGCGTGGACCCGGCACAGGTGGCATCGGACTGGTGACACGCACTTCAGGGCGAGTGCGGGAAGCTGACACAGGACGTACCAGACTGGGAAGGCGCACTGGAGGCCAGATGCGTGAAACCGATGCAGATTGCACCGGACTRGTGTCACGCTCTTCAACACGGCTGTACGGCAGCATTCTCATCGCTACCACCTCTCTCCGGAATCTTTCATCAAATAACTCCTCCGACTCCCAAACAGGCTCTGGCACTCTCCGCTGCTCGACCGCCAGCTCCATGTGCCTCCCCACAAAATAATCTTGGGGTTTCTTTGGCAGCGGACTGACAACACGCTCCTCAAGGCGAGTGCGAGGAACCGGCACAGGACATACCGGCGCACTGGAGATCTGGTGCGTGGAGCCGTCACATATGGCACCGGACTGATGATCCACTCTTCAGCACGCTTGTGCTGCCGCATATCCTAGCCAACTCCATTCTCCGGCATTCTTCCTCACACTGTTCCATCGACTCCCATGCGGCSTCTGGCACTCTCCTTGGGTCGACTGACCACTTCTCGATCACCTGCTCCATGTGCTCTGGCTCTTCTCGCGGCTCAGCCGGCCACCCCTTGTGTCCCCCCCTCAAAAAATATTTGGGTTGTCCTTGGGCTTTCTGTGGACGCGAACCCTGGCGTCGTCGCTGTCCTCCATTTTTACCTTCCGTCTGCCGCCAAGGAAGGGTCTCGCATCCACCCATCACTTCTTCCCATGTCCAAAACTCTTTTACCTCGTAGATACGCTGCTTGGTCCTCTTTTGGTGGGATATTCTGTCACGGTTGTCGTAAGAACGGAACCAAGGCGCAGCGGATGTTGAGTTCCACATATTTAATTCAAAGAGAAACTAAAACAAAACAAAATATATCAATAAAAGATCAACTAAACGTGACTACGTGGTGCACATGCACAAACACAAACAATATCCCAGAAATGCAGCTGGGGAAAAAGCCTACCTAAATATGATCCCCAATTAGAGGCAACAATTACCAGCTGCCTCCAATTGGGAACCAAACAAACCACCAACCTAGAAATCTATAAACTAGATAACCCCCTAGTCACGCTCTGACCTAAACACCATAGAGAACTGAGGGCTCTCTATGGTCAGGGCGTGACAGTGGAGCATTGACTATATGGCTGGAAATGGTTAAACTCGGAGACTATCGATTCACTACAGAATAAGTGAGAATTTCTAGACAACATAAATTACTAGACTGCAGCTAGAATTTATGTAAACCTAGGAAGAGAATACCAACAACCGCCGAAACATCTAGTCTATCAGAACATTCTCGAATGGTGCGACATACGGGCGTAAATATAAATTTACATTTATGAGCGGTTGTTCATGGGCAAAGGATTAGCATTTCAATTAATATAATTATAGACTGTGTGTAATGAATCCATGTTGTCTTTCCCGCTCTTTCTCAGTCCACACCCCCTTCCCTTTGTCTACCAAGCCGTCATATCAGCTTAGCCCACTAGGTACCATCGTCGTTAGTAACCAATATATACTGTTTGTTTGTTATGTATTTCTTTGATTGTTTAGTTAGTTAGTAAATACATAATTAAACCAATTTGGATATTGCTGATTCATAATTTATGCTAGGGTTTTTGCAGATAACCAATCATTTTTTGACGTTCAGATGAGACTGATAGAAGTTGATGATTAACAATTGACTGCTATTTATATAAAATATATTCAGATCTTTAAGAGAGTGGATTCGGGAGATAACAGCTCTATATAAGTGAATGCTTTTGTGGTGTCCCAGGATATTAATGGTTTAATTGTTGCATGGTTTAATTCAATCACGTAATAAATTAAACGTTAGGTAATCGATTTGATAAAAGAGCAGGTCATATAATTTAGTCACATTTAAGGATAGTAAAGACACCACATATCACAACTTGGCAGTTAGTTTTACTTGAACAATTACTCTTTCTAGGGGGAATCATGAGCAAAGCTATACAAATAAATGAATAGTATATCTTATTTTATTTTATTTGACATGCAACTTTGACTGTGTCAAACTTTGCTTTTTCAACAGCGAAACATCCTTATTAATGATGCAAAGCAACAGGTAATATTCAGCAGAGGGAAGTGGATTCTGAGAACAGTTTTAGTATACACTCACAGTACAGTATATTGTACCATTGTTCATAGACGGAATGCCACCAACCAGATGATCCATAGTTTGTATTTTCAACATGCTGCCCCTTTAACTCAACAACCACTTGGTTTTGACTAAACAAACGAACGGTATATAGTTTAGTATGAGAAAATATACTCTGAGAAAACTATTCCACAGGAGGAGCTAATCCATTTAATCCAATTATAATATCTTTAATAAAGATTTTGGCCCTTGAATGAATGAATGAATCTGTTATGATGATAAGCAAGAGCCAGATTTAATCTAATGAGGCCAGCTGAGTGTGGATTTACGTGATACTTTGCTTTAGTCATTCTTAATGGGTTCCCTATAGACCCCATACATAAATAAACAGCAGCCAGAGCATGAAAGCCACTTGAAAATTTCAACCTGAGCTGCTGCATAGATATGGGTTATTTTGATTTACTTTCTGCTGGAATGGGTCATCGTCATTCCACATCATGTGATTTGCTCTTTTCATTTTCAATGGTAAATAATGAGACTGCAAAACAATCATTTAAAAAATAAGAAATAGTGTGTAACTTACAGCCGAAATGGAACTAGTTATGCAGCATTGTACAGAGTTAACACAATAAAACATATTTATCATAACATTAAAATAAGGCTACTTAATGTCAAGAAAGTTCAAAATGAGTTTGATGCTGCAGGACTCCACTGATATAAATGCAAAAGGTGAAGTGATGATAAAAAAAGCGTGAGATACTAGAGACCAAAAAATAAATTGATGTTACCATGGCATTCCTTGATAAAATTGTGTTCTGCCAACACTGTAATTCACTATTGTTCAGTTAGCAAAATGCTTCAGAACCCCATTCAAGTAAATTGGCTCACTTATATAAGGTTCTCAAATAAAATTAAACAGAACGATATTGGTCACATACACGTGTTTAGCAGATGTTATTGTGGGTGTAGCAAAATGCTTGTGTTTTTAGCTCTGACGGTGCAGTAATATCTAACAAGTAATATCTAACAATTTCACAACATATACCCAATACACACAAAACTAAGTAATCCAATCAAATCAAAATGTATTTGTCACATGCGCCAACAGGTGTAGACGTTACAGTGAAATGCTTATTTCCAAGCCCTAACCAACAAAATAAAAATTATTAAAAACACCTCAAAAATAAGAATAAGAAGTAAAAGTAACAAATTATTAACTTCTCTAGGGTATGTCAACAGCCAGTGAAACTGCAGGGCGCCAAATTCAAAACAAGCTACACTTGTTGTAAATCCAGCCAAAGTGTCCGATTTCAAAAAGGTTTTATGACGAAAGCACACCAAACGATTATGTTAGGTATGAGCCAAGTCACAGAAAAAGACAG
>NC_036845.1:24354102-24373048 GCF_002910315.2 Salvelinus sp. IW2-2015
GAGTATAACATAACTTATTTAGCAGGCAAAACCCCGAGGACAAACCATTCAGATTTTAATTTTTTTGAGGTCACTCTCTTTTCAATGTGTTTTCATTGGGAAACCAGATTTCTAAGCGACTTGCTTGCAGTTCCTACGGCTTCCACTGGATGTCAACAGTCCTGAGAAAATGGTTGAGGTTATTCCTTTGTGTACTCTATGTGTCCTTTATCGAAGCGCGTGAGCAGAAGGCATCTACGGTTTGGTTTTAATCCTGTATTGAACACAGATCATCCGTCTTCACTGTTATCGATTATTAACGTTAAAAATACCTAAATTGATTACAAAAGTAGTTTGACATTTTGGCAAAGTTTACAGGTAACCTTTGAGATATTTTGTCGTCACGGTTTGAGCAGGTTTGAAACCTGTGTTTTTCTGGATAAAACGCGCCAAATAAATGGACATTTTGGATATACACTGCTCAAAAAAATAAAGGGAACACTTAAACAACACAATGTAACTCCAAGTCAATCACACTTCTCTGAAATCAAAACTGTCCACTTAGGAAGCAACACTGATTGACAATACATTTCACATGCTGTTGTGGCAAATGGAATAGACAAAAGGTGGAAATTATAGGCAATTAGCAAGACACCCCCAAAAAAGGAGTGATTCTGCAGGGGGTGTACCACAGACCACTTCTCGTTCCTATGCTTCCTGGCTGATGTTTTGGTCACTTTTGAATGCTGGCGTGCTCTCACTCTAGTGGTAGCATGAGACGGAGTCTACAACCCAAACAAGTGGCTCAGGTAGTGCAGTTCATCCAGGATAGCACATCAATGCGAGCTGTGGCAAAAAGGTTTGCTGTGTCTGTCAGCGTAGTGTCCAGAGCATGGAGGCGCTACCAGGAGACAGGCCAGCACATCAGCAGACGTGGAGAGCCGTAGGAGGCACAACCCAGCAAGCAGGACCGCTACCTCCGCCTTTGTGCAAGGAGGTGCACTGCCAGAGCCCTGCAAAATGACCTCCAGCAGGCCACCAAATGTGCATGTGTCAGCATATGGTCTCACAAGGGGTCTGAGGATCTCATCTCGGTACCTAATGGCAGTCAGGCTACCCTCTGGCGAGCACATGGAGGCTGTCGCCCCACAAAGAAATGCCACCCACACCATGACTGACCCATCGCCAAAACCGGTCATGCTGGAGGATGTTGCAGGCAGCAGAAACGTTCTCCACGGCGTCTCCAACTCTGTCACGTCTGTCACATGTGCTCATGTGCTCAGTGTGAACCTGCTTTCATCTGTGAAGAGCACAGGGCGCCAGTGGCGAATTTGCCAATCTTGGTTTTCTCTGGCAAATGCCAAACGTCCTGCACGGTGTTGGGCTGTAAGCACAACCCCCACCTGTGGACGTCGGCGCCTCATACCACCCTCATGGAGTCTGTTTCTGACCGTTTGAGCAGACACATGCACATTTGTGGCCTGCTGGAGGTCATTTTGCAGGGCGCTGGCAGTGCACCTCCTTGCACAAAGCGGAGGTACGGTCCTGCTGCTGGGTTGTTGCCCTCCTACGGCCTCCTCCACGTCTCCTGATGTACTGGCCTGTCTCCTGGTAGCGCTTCCATGCTCTGGACACTACGCTGACAGACACAGCAACCTTTTTGCCACAGCTCGCTCATTGATGTGCCATCCTGGATGAACTGCACTACCTGAGCCACTTGTGTGGGTTGTAGACTCCGTCTCATGCTACCACTAGAGTGAGAGCACCGCCAGCATTCAAAAGTGACCAAAACATCAGCCAGGAAGCATAGGAACGTGAAGTGGTCTGTGGTCAACACCTGCAGAATCACTCCTTTTTTGGGGTGTCTTGCTAATTGCCTATAATTTCCACCTTTTGTCTATTCCATTTGCACAACAGCATGTGAAATGTATTGTCAATCAATGTTGCTTCCTAAGTGGACAGTTTGATTTCACAGAAGTGTGATTGACTTGGAAGTTACATTGTGTTGTTTAAGTGTTCCCTTTATTTTTTTGAGCAGTGTATATCGACAGAATTAATCGAACAAAAAGGACCCTTTGTGATGTGTACGGGACATATTGGAGTGCCAACAACAGAAGCTCGTCAAAGGTAAGGCATGAATTATATTTTATTTCTGCGTTTTGTGTCGTGCCTGCAGGGTTGGAATATGCTTATCTCTCTTGGTTTACAATGGTGCTATCCTCAGAAAATAGCATCGTATGCTTTCGCCGAGAAAGCCTATTTGAATTCTGACATGTTGGCTGGATTCACAACCAGTCTAGCTTTAATTTTGGCATCTTTCATGTGTGATTTAATGAAAGTTTGATTTTTATAGTAAATTTTCAAGTTAATTAATTTGAATATAGAGTCTGCATTTCTCAGGCTTTTTGCCCAAGTGAGACAGTAAGCGTCTCCGCCCAAACTCAGATTTTTTTTTATATAAATATGAACTTACCTTACGAACAAAACATCTGATATTTTGTGTAACATAGAAGTCTATGAGTGTCATCTGATGAAGATCATCAAAAGGTTAGGGATTAATTTGATCTCTATTTCTGCTTTTTGTTACTGTCTCTTTTGGCTGGAAAATGCGTCGTCTTTTTCTGTGACTTGGCTCATACCTAACATAATCGTTTGGTGTGCTTTGTCATCAAAACCTTTTTGTAACGGACACTTTGCTGGATTTACAACAAGTGTAGCTTGTTTTGAATTGTCGCCCTGCAGTTTCACTGGCTGTTGACATACCCTAGAGAAGTTAAAAATTTGTTACTTTTACTTCTTATTCTTATTTTGAGGTGTTTTTAATAATTTTTATTTTGTTGGTTTGGGCTTGGAAAATAAGCATTTCCTTACAAGTAACGTCTACACCTGTTGGCGCATGTGACAATGAATGTTACGATTGTTTCTTTATTTTTAATAGGAAGCTGTATAGTTTACGACCACCTTACGCCACTACTATACCGTTCTGTTATCCAATAGACTTGGCGATTATATGTTGTTAATATCCGATTTATGAGTTTTTATATACCTGATGTACGATAAGTGAGACTAGCAGCACGTCAAGAGCTATCTGCTAAGTGAGCCGCACTTTTTCGTGCTACCTATCCCACCTATCCTGTTCATTACACTACCTCGCTTATCTAAGCGCGTTCGTATCTACCAAATATCGTTTCTGTTTAATTATCTGAGCTAACACTTATATATATAGTGACTTCACAATTTACTTGACCTCGAGGTCTGAATCCCACTCTTTTCCCACACTAACTTGCAATCAATAGTGCGACTGTCTATCACTGTTTCGTCAGCACTCCATTCCATCTAACTCACAAGCACATGTCAAGTTCCTCGACTCTGCTAACTATCCCGGCTTTAATAACTCCACTAGTTCTACTATATTTCTGTTCCCGTCTACAATAGTCTGTATCTCATCTCAGATGTCTTCTTTCATTCCTCTCATACCTCTAGCCTTGTGTTTGCAGATTATGTTCTACTCTCTAGCTGAGTCTCCACGATGACACACACGTCTCATGTCTTATAATATCTTATCTTCTGACTCAATCTTAAACTACTCACTCTATTTAAATTCGTCATGAGTGCGATAATCCCTCTTTTCTTGTGTTATACATCCTGGAGCTGCTATATCAGCATCACAAATAAACTACGTCTTTCGCTGAGTGTCCCTACTCGCTGTGACTGTATACCTATCCAAGATCGAGTTCGAATGTCTTTGACTCCTTTTGTTAATTAAGCGAATAGGAGCTTATCCTAAGTCGTCCAGCTTAGTCTCCAGAGTATAAAAGTTATCCTATTGCAAAATCTTAGAACCAGCCCGCAAATACTCTGGAACTAAAGTGCTATTGGAGGAAAATGTAGACGAAATACCTCACTCCTATGCAGCGCAACAATACATAATCACCAAATCATACCGAGTATAATGCTCTATCTGCACATGCAAAGCATCATGTTGACAAACTATTATCAAACGCGGCAAATCTCGATGCCCCGACTGAGGACTGAGATTTAATTACTAATGTGAGATATGTAAATAGAATGAGAGCAATCTATCTCTCTGATTACAGTGTAATGGCACTGAACTGCTATAGAAGTATACGTAAATCCACACTCTAGTCTGGGCCTCATACTCGAGATTAATAATCGTGACAATCCAGGCTTGCTATTATCTATCTATAACACATTCACAACTGCTATTGCGATAATATACAGAGCGCGGCCAATAAATCTGATAAATTAAAGATATTAATAATTGGTAAAATTGTTAAATGTGGCGATTACCTCTCTCACTGCCTGTAGGAATATGTAATGCTACAAAGACCTTATTATTCTCTACATTATATATTATGGCCTAGGATAAGTACCGTGTGTCACCATAATTGTATCTATTTGTGTTTCATAAAAGCCTAGCCTCGTGTTAATAATTTTGTTTATGTGAAACAGAGGCAGCTTAATTGCTCTTCAAAATCACTCTAAACTTATGTGTAATTAATGCATTTCATGGTTTAGTGTACATATCACGGCTATAACAAATGATACTTAGATTATTACTGTTACTGATGCAGAAACATAGAAATCTTAAAAAAAAATATTTATCTAAAACATTTCTCAGAAAAAATCCAAGCTGTACAACTTCTGTCTGAGATCTATTTACTCCTGTGACTGTTTTTAGCAGAGGCCTGGCACGAGTAATAGAGATGTTTCTACTGAGTGAAAAAAAGCAAAGTTTGACAGAACAGTTATCTATAAGTTGGCAATGTCAGAAGTAACAAACAAAAGAAATAACATGAGTACTAGCTGTAAGCTATACTATTCATTTTAGAGATATGTGTGTATCCTGCGTTTCATTGCCTTCCCTTTTCCTCCCGAAATGTGAGGTAAAATTGTTCAAAGTAAAAACCTCAATCTGCAACAAGTGGTGATCTTGTTGTGTTTGTCTTCATAACTAATCGTTAATATGCGAGCTTATAAGTTCTATGAACCTTGCCCAGAGAGTCGATAATCTTCCGTGAGACGATTTAAAATTCTGGATTATCCGTCTGAACTTTTCGAATTCAAACCCATGCTAAACAATTCAACATACACATCTACTATCCTAGAAGACACCACAAAAGCTAATTATACAACTCTTCCTAATAAGAGCTGTTAATATCTCCTCCGAATCCATCTCATCATTTTTACACTCCTGAATATTTACCACTTACAACTCTAATCAAAATACCCACGCCAATTTGTTTAAGCTCACTTCAACTCATCTATCCAGATCTACATACCCAATATTAAATCCGAACGTGTGTCACCAAAATGGTGGGATGGTTACTGCAAAATACGTGTCCTCACGCATATATAGAGAACTTCCCCAATCGCATAAAATAGTCAATTGATAATTAGATTATTCCCTAGCTAACTTAACTAAACAATCAAAGTGCAATCAGAGAGAAACCCACATAACTAACCAACAAAAGACACGGTATTGACTTATTTTCCGGTAACGTAACGACAGATGCGTAACCTTAGATGGGCGCTAATAACAAATGATGCAATATGACGGTTCTTGTAGATCAAAGTACAGTTGCCTGTTGTTGATCTGAATAGAGCGGTGACAATTGCTAAACCTATTGGATCTTCTGATGTTACATCACTAAGTCATAATAAATAGTATATTAATTAGAACAATGTCTGGAGATTCGCGTTGTTTGGATTCTTGCACCCCAATGAAACAGATACCAGCTCAACTTACAATGTAATATTTAATTATTTAACTAGGTTGACCCGATAATATGTTCACTTACCTATGCTTCTCCTTTGGATAATAATTTACTAGATAGAACAACATGTTTTCGGCGGTTGTTGGTTATTATACTTCTTCCCATATACTTATACTATTAATGAGTAATGGTTCTTGACTGCTCTTTGTCTTTAGTGTATTATATATGTGATGTATGTCTTTAATCTTATCTTCACATTACACCCTGTAAGTGAATCATGAGTCCCCGAAGAGTTTGAATCTCTCAGACTTTTGTCTCTGCATTGCGCTCTTCGCGGATGTGTCCTGTATGAGCTTTGCTAAGGTCATGCAATGTTGTTGTTTTTATAAACTCGCGATAGGTACTTATCGATTTCTACTACAGAGCAGTGATGAATTCTATAGGCTCAAAGCCTATAAAGTATTACTTACTTGTCAGAGCTTAGAAATTTATCGTAATATCACTAGGAAGAGCAATTACCAAGCTATATCCGCCGAAACGATACTAGTTCTATCTAAGAAATTGCTCGCAATGGTTGGTACACATTCACACGGGCGTAAATATATATTTACGAATTTATAAGACGCAGCCAATGTTCATGAGCAAATTAGATATAGAGACAGTTCCAATTAATAGTGACTAGTGTAGCGCACTGTTCGTGAGTGAATCCATGTATGTCGTGTTGCGCCTTCTTATTCCTTCTCAGTCACATCTACACCACCCCTCCCAGTTCTGTATCGATCCAACACTGTCATGATCCAAGCGTGTAGTCTCCACAGCAGTAGAACCTGAAAAGACCCTCTAGTGTCGTGTTCTTCTTCACTACAACTCCAGCAATGAGGTATTAAGCGGTTTGTTTGTTATGATATTTCTTTGATTGTTAGTTAGTTAGTACCTTAACATTAACAATAATTTTCAGACCTAAATTTGTATTGGCTGAGTCATAATATATATATAGTCTCTTAGAGAGATTTTGCAAGAGAGTGAACACAATTCATATTTGAGTTTCAATGTAGATCTTGATACGAATGTTGTGTGTTAATTAACAATTTTAGACTGTCTATTAGATATATAGTATATATATGCAGTATACTTTAAGTGAAGTGATTTGAGCCACTCTGGATTAGGTGTACACAGAACCTCTATCATATGAATGACTTTTATGGAGCGGCTGTCCCAGGATATTAATGTTTAATTGGTGCACGAGTTAATTCACGTATATGCGTAGAGTATAAAATTAAAAACAGTGGTAGATAATTCGTTATATTATGATAAAAGAGCAACTGGTCCATACTTTAGATCCAACAAATTTGAGGGAGTGAGTGAGTAGAGAGACGAGCCACCAGCGTTGCAGTGTTGTGTGTGACACTCAACCAATATTCTACTCCCTCTAGAGGGAGAGGGATATCATGGCCAAAGCAATTTACCATAAGTGCAAAATGATATATAGTTAATCCTTTATTTTTTATTATATAATATTATCGACATGCAACTTTTTGCCTCGTGTTGTCTAACCATCTGTGTGCGTGTGTTTTTCTACATAACCATTCCTTTATATAAGAGAGTGATGGCGCAACAGCTGAGACACACAGTTAATATCCCTTATCAGAGGCGAAGTGAGTTTTCTTAGATTGGAACAGTTTTAGTTATACACCACAGTACAGTATTAATAATCCATACTTGTACCGACTATTCATAGAATCGGAATGCCAACACCCAGAGCCAGTATTTATTCACATAAGAATTCTGATATTCTTCAAATCATGCTGCCCTTTAAACCAACCTACAAACACCGACGCGAGACCTTTCGTGTTTGTACTACGAAACAATCGAACGAACGTTATATAGGTTTTTATATGAGAGAGTACCAAAAGATGAGACTCTGAGACTAGAAAAACCTCATTCCACAGGAGCGAACTGGGCAATCTCTTTTAAGTGTCTCATCTATTGTCTCACCTAACTCTGTTAGAGTAGAAGGAGTTTGTGGCCCATTTAAATTACCGATATAAAAATTTGAGAGTCTTTAGTTTGAGTGAGTGTATAAGCGAGAGGCCAGATTTTAATATCGTAATCGAGCCAGCTTCGATGTGTGTGATCTACCTGTCGCATACTTTAACCTTCATATCTATTCTTACTGGGCTTCCCTAGTCAGACTCTCTTCATACATAAATTAAACAAGCTATGTCTGCGACCGACAATGAAAACAAGTCCACTATAAACTTATTTTTGCGAGAGCTATCGCTGCGAGTGAGGATAAATGAGTAACTATATTAGATATATTTACTTTTTCTTGCTGGATTATATAGTGTTATGTCTGTCATTCATCTATTCAATGTGAATATCTCCTTAACATCCAAATGGGTAAAATAAATGAGAATGGCAAGAGACAAATGCGAGTGTGAGAGAGATATATATATATAGTGTGTAAAGTACCCTATTCTGAGCCGAGAACTAGATAATAAGACACACAATTTTTTGAGCGACGATTTATAAACAATAAAAACAGAGCTATCCATAAGCGAGTCACACATTATAAAAAATAATGCGCTCATCTATATAAATGTACAAAAAGTTCTATATAAAGATTTAGTTGCATGTCAAATTGTGCAAGGTACTGCGTCCTATCACAATACCTAACATCGCAAATAGGTGAGCAAGTAATCAATAGAAAAAGCGTGATAATTTCCGATCACATCTACCCTGAGTATCCAAATTATTGGGAATCAATTATGATATTACACAACTATCACTTGCAAAATATGCCTGATGAATTTAAATTGTGTTCTGCCAACCACTACTTAATTGCAGCGTATCTATTATTAGACATAGAGAAGCTTCAGAATCCCGAGTTTATACGAATTTAATAATAAAGTCAGGACACCCATGTAAGCTCCAGAATTATATATCATAAAAGTGTTTCTATATACCAAATAACATCATAGTGATATATCAGAATCTATCCTTGCCACAATACACGATTTCACGTCGAGAGTCATATTTATCTCGAGAAGTTGATAGCAAAATGTCTTTGTGTTCTCCTAGCTCTGTATCTGTGCATAGTGTACTACGTTATATCTAAAGTGAGATATCTACTAACCAACTTAACACAACACTCTTTTATACACTCTTTAAGAGAGCGACAAAAAATACTCAATGTTGAATCAAATCAAATACAAAATGTCAATATGTGTCACAATACGCGCAAAACAAGTGATAAGGAACAAGAGAAAGTTTGTACAGTTTGTTAAATTGACTTTATTCCCGCGCTATTACTTCAAAATCTAATATACTAATATTATTCAAAAACCCCCTACCATAAAATCACAAGCAAGTAGTATAACAAAGTAGACGAAAATTATAATAACATTCTCTATTCAGTTGAGGGAGTTCATCGATACAAAATACTATTCTCTAGTGAAACGGCAGTGGGAGCGCCGACAATTCTTAGAGAGAGAAGCCTATTAACACTAGATGTATGAGATCCATGCCAAAGCTGTCGATTTCTAAATATTTATGAACGACAAGTCTCTATCAGATCAACCAAACGTTTTACGACCTAAATTTGGAGTTAGCACTTCGCAACCAAAGTCAACAGTATAATATAGACCAGCACATTTTTCCGCCAAACAATGAAGAGCGATTATAGCGCGAGAGAAATGAGAGCCATTATATATAGGGAGATCAACAATTATTCCTCCCTCACATCTTTGAATGATCTTCCCTCAAGGAATGAACACGTGCGAGTATGACATTCATAGCCTGACACAATACGATGTATTCTATGTGTGTTCTGGTGAAGAGGTAATCGGAGCTACATTTATAAACCCAATAGAAACTCCTGAGTTCCGACCGGCAACGCCTACTGTCTACAAACTTTGTTCATATAATATCTCTCAGAAAAGATGTCAAGCTCACATTGATTCAAATTAATCTACCTATAGAAAAACATTACTTATAAAACATCATGAGGACGTGGTACATTAAATCACAGATGAAAGGATGCACGAAAATTGAACGCCCTAGTGTGTGATATCTCACGCCAGCCATGACAGAGTCCCGCGATAAGTCATACGATGCTAATTAGTGCTGAGAGACTAGCACCATTGCCCTCGAGAAATAAAGCATATTGCCAAAGCCCGTCGCAGGCACGACACAAACGCAGAAACTATAAAGATACTGCAATTCATATCCCCTTACACCGTGTGTGACGAGCTTCTTGTGTTGGCACTCCAAGTATTGTCCCGTTTGCTAGGCGACATCACAGAAGGGTCCTTTAGGTCCGATTGAACTTCTTGTGCGCATACCTGACAGCTGCGTGCGAGAGAAGAAGTACAGCGACAACCATTACAAGAGCAAGCAGACACAATGTACACTCCCTAGTTCAACACCACTTACCTCTCTACACACTAGCTGTGCCTACTTTGCAAGCGAGACGAGTGATTTGATCGAATATCATTTGCACACTCCCGTTGTTGTTGCCAGAGTCACGGACCCATAGCCTATAAATTGATGCGAACATGGGGTATAGCAATTACAAGAAGCGACCCTGCGAACAACCGAGTCCACTCTCGTCAGGTCAGTGACCACCACAGACTCACTTCTCAGTTCCTATGCTTCTAGCATGAGTGTAAGTATTGGCTCCTTCTTGAGATTTCTTCGGTTACAACTATCGTGTGTGTAAGTGTGTACAAGACGTGGCTCAACAGAGAGCCGCGACCACAAGTGTCTGCAAACTAGTGCAGTTCATCTCAGGGATGCGCGACATGCAATGCGCATCTTAGTGTGCAAAAAGTCTTTTCTTGTAGTTGCATTCATCGTCTCTAGTTGTTCCCTCCTATATGCCTATCTCGTGTAAGCGTCTATCCGAGAGGAACGGGACGCAATACATCAGGAGTATTACATTTAGAAGAGAGCCTATTTTTGAAGCGTCAAGAACAAACACACACCGCCAGCGACCTCGCGCTACCCGCCCTTGCTGTGCAAAGAGGCCTGCCTACTTACGCACACCGCACTACAAGAAAGTGACATACAACACGCAAGGAAGCACACCACCGTGTCGTCAAATTCTGCTTCCAAGACGGCGTTCAAAGCCAAAGATAACCCCGCCTCCATCCGCCCGCATTGGTATATGAAGAGCTCGCACGTCCACAGGAATCTGCTCCGTGCTTGCACAGACCACCAAACAAACCGCTGCTATGACAGAATATCCCTAACAGTTGCGAGAAACACCAAGTTCGATTGGCAAATTCCCACCTGCGTCTCTCTCGTGTGCTCTGTGTCCGGCTATGGAGCTGAAGAGCAGGTTCCCGTGATCAGCGATCGAAGCGCGTATAGCTCCGCACAGCGCCAGACTCCTGAGCCCGCGCCGGATATATGCGACCCTTGCCCTGCCTGCATATCAGTGCCTGCCCAGCCATGACCGGTTTGCTGGAGTGATCAGTCATCCGTGGCCGGTGAGCATTTCATTTGTAAGGCCTGCAGCGAGCCCATCCATGTCTCCGCCAGTACGCCCACTTATCTCAAGAAAGATACTGCGTGATTTATGAGGATCCATGCGAGACCCCTTGTACGACTCTATGAGTGAGTACATGACAACAATGCTACAAATGTGGCACTGCTGACAAATGTTGGCGAGCGTCGTGTCGAGTGCACCCCTGTGCGAGCAGAAAGCGACAAAGTAGCGGATGCCCTGCCTACACTAGAGAAGTTATATATCGCATGCGCGCACCCTATTACGACCCCATACCTGCCTCTCTTTGCGATCGTAGCTGAAGTAGCTGGTGCGCGTGTGCTGCGCTCCAAAGATAAGCGACACTCCATCTCTAGAACACTAACAGCTGACAAGAGCACGCACCACACAACCTATACTTTGCTCTACAGCTGCGTCATGATGAACTTATCGCTTTGGGATGAACTGCAACTACCGTACCCACTTGTGAGGTTCTGTCCATGAGCTCGTCTCCGATGCTTTACGCACATCCGCAATGAGAGCGAGCGCGCCAGACAAAATCAAAACGTAGAACAAAATATTCAATCAGCAGAAGAGCGAGTAGCAGAGATGAGTCGTTACCCATACTGATGGTACTACTTACCATATGCCAGTTAGAGTCACTGCGCGTTTTTGTTTGTGATAAGTAGGTCTTTCGTGCATACCATTGCCCATCTTGAAGTGTGTCAACACATATTTTGTTCTGATTGTCCGAGTGTGTGCACAACAGGCATGTTGAAAATGTAAACATACAGATGATATATTACAACGAAACAAGATTAATTTCAGAAGAGACTGATGTATAACATAGGGAAGTATACTTACGATGCTTGCTCTAAGATATCGTTCCCTTATTATTTTTCTGCTAGCAGCATACCATTATAATGCGAGACCACTTTATTTGACGCGTTTATACCTATGAGAAAAATGACACATGATCCTAACTTCCTGCACCCTCTCTCCAACGCCCGCCCCCCCGCCGCCGCAATATTACTTGGATTTAAGGTCCAAGGGAATTGCGAAAAAACTGAGTTTAAATGTATTTGGCTAAGGTGTATGTAAAAAACTTCCGACTCACAAAACTGTATTGGCATTGTTAACACTTTCAGATAGGTATGTATGTCCCAAAAAGGTGGGAAATTATTTTACATGTCCCATGGGTGAACAAATCTAACCTATATTTTTAGGATTTAAGTCCTGAAGCTTTACCAAATGTTTTTTCTGAAAGTCCAAAAACTTCCTTTTTCTGATAGAGTACAAACAACAAATAAAAAAAAATATTTATACTTTTTGCACAAAAAAAGTTATTTGTCCAAAAAAGGGGCAGCGGTATTGTAGGAAGTGGGACACAGATGGCTTAAAAAACACCACTCCATTTTCGATTAAACTCCACCAACAAGTGAAGCAGAAGAGACCAGGCTTGTGGAATCAGCTCTGGACTACATCGATTTCGACGAAGGTCGGTGTTGTATTTGAGTAACGTTTATTAAGTATGGATTTCAAACAAACAAAAGGGGGGACAGGCACGGCAAAACTACAAGAGGAACCGAAAACATAGGTACAAGGCTTAAGCGTTTTATAATGAGCAGTATTGACATTGGGTGAAAGGATGGGTCTCCGCTCCACTCCATTGGGGAATTCAATCAGTAAAACTTCTTTACCCATAGAATCGTAAATTCAAGTGCAACCACAAGGTATATTAGGCTACATTCAATAAAAATACAATTGAAATAAAATATTAAAATCCCCTTTTAATATCCAATTAAGATTAGTAGCCTAAACCATTGCATGGAAGAAAACAAAAACAGGCTTTCAGGTCTTTCAAACTGCAATCCATGGGGGACTGTTGGAAGAAAAGTAAAAACCCTCAGTGCCTTGCTTTACTAATTTTGTTTATCAAACGTAATAAGCTAAAAAAATCTTAAACATGCGTAAGCTGATTAAAACTAGCTACTATATAGCTAATTAAAAAAATGCTAAAAAAACAAACATGGAAAAGCTAGCAAAGCTAGGCTCACAGCCAACATTCCATATAAGCTTGTGTACAAAAGATAACCATTTCTAAAAAACAAAGCTAATTAACCAATCAATTGTATGAATAAAGTTTACAAGGAGGCATATTTCAATAAGTTATAAGAGTTTATCTCTGTGAATTCAAAACCACACCAGTCTTAAAAATCAACAGAGATTAAAAGCAATAGCAGAAATGCAATAGCTTCTCTGGGAAGAAAGCAGCTGAAGGTCTGATGCAACGGACTTTGCTATCTGGGGATCCTTGGACATCCACATTGAAGTTGTAATTTTTAATCATGGTGTAAAAGTATGGGTAAAGGGTTGTGTTAGGGTATGGGATTAAAGGTTAGGGTCTAGGTTTTAAGGTAGGTAGGGGGGGACAGTAGGGACGGTCCCAAGAGATTCCGGATAAGCCAACTAAACTGCAAATACAACAAACTAGTTCAACAGGAAAATGGGGACCGGAACCATTCTAGCTAACTACCTTACAGTTTCTTGGGTCATCATATTTTCTAAACTCTGCAGCTCTGCTAAAAACTCAAAAGGAAAGACAGGATTCTTTTTTAAATTTAGATTTTTACAAATTTTTATAATAATAATAACAAGGGAATATTGCCAAAAATATAAACATGGCAAACAAAAAAAAAATGTCATATTCTCTGGCAAAAATAAACAAGTTCTAATTAAAATAACTGAGGGGCAAACATTAATTTTCTATCGGCTACCAGTTGAAAATAGCCCTGGACGGTCAATTCACATTAAAGTACCACAGAAGATAGAGTCTTCTCTGTTTGTCAGTGCTGTGCCCTGGAAGAAACACAGTGAGTGAGGTTTCCCCAAAAACCCGTGGCTCCCAGTGCCACTCTAACCTTGCGCTCTACAGCCTGCCCTGGGCCAGCACTCCCACTAAATTGAAACAGAGAGGAACAGTTTAAAAAAGGGAATAGTAGAAGAGGAGGAAATATCAGAGTGGTAAAAGGGATAGAAGAGCCCTGGGTGGAAAAAGAGATAAAATGGAAGGTGGACAGAGGTAAGAAAACAGGACCAGGGACACGAAAAAGGGGCAACAGCAGATTTCCTCCTTCCTATTAAAACCAATGGGAAAACAATGGTTTTGGTCACACTTTACCAGTTAGTAAAACTAAACAGCTTTAGAAAAGGACAACACACAATCCTCATAACATTTTTACAGATTGACACAACAAGATCTGGAAACACACTCATTCCAACCTACCTGTATTTGAAAAGGACACTCTTCCTGCTGTTCTGAGGAGAAATGATACAACTTTACTGTTCACAACCACAAAACAGAGGGGACTGCAAGAAGAAACTTTACAAGAAAAGGTCTGACATAGGAAAAAACAACACAGACTTAGGAACTAACTTCCACTATCTCAACCACTAAGACTGCTCATGGATGTATCATATTTGGTACTTTGCTGTTTCCACATAGAGATGACTAACTCCTCACTTGTAATTCCACATGGAATGTATTAAAGGGTCCACACGGAAAAAGCCTTGGAAAGCATTACTGACTCACACCCTACTTCCATCCTAGGACCCAGGGGAACAGAATGATGACTCCACACACACGGTCTGTCTGTTCTCGTGTGTGTTTGTGTGTGCAGTTTTTGCGGTGTGAGGGGAGGTATTCGGGCCTCTCTTTGTTCCCCTGTGAAAAGACGAGTAAGGTGACACGGAGCTGGGAAAAACATTTGCTGTTTCATGCAAAAAGGCAGGGCTGGGCCAAGGTCTGAAGCTTCAGCTCAAAACTCAAGGTTTTCAAAGTTTATTAGTCGTATTGTACGGGGATACGCATGGTATACATGTCCAATGAAAATGCTTAACTATGCAGGTTTTCTTCCGACAATTTGCAAACAGAACTAATAAAAAATATAAGGTATATTTGAACATAAAGTAAATGGCAAAGATTAATATAATAAACATTTTTAGGCAATCAGTAGAATACAGGAAGGCACATTGTATAAGTCCAATATGTTTACATGTAATGGGGAAGGGGGGATGGGGGCAATTTGTATAAATTGAGCCAGTATAATAAAAAGTCTGGGAAGCAAGGCAGTTGTGATGTGTGTTTGTAGCATGAATGTAACTACAATGGCATACAAAAAACATTATTTCCATGGGAACAGGGGGGGACTTGGAACAGGTGAATCCAGGTGAAAGGTATGATCCCTAAATTGATGCCACTTGTTAAGTCCGAAATGACTTTATTTTGATTGTGTATTTTATAGAATTACTGTTGAAAAACTGAAAATATTACCAGAGATTGGCTATTTTAGAACGGCATTTCTACCAATATTGTTTCAGTTTCAAATTTACATCTTAAACATGCTTAAAAAAAACGTACTTATTCCAGTAATTTTAGCTGTCAAAAGCAGGAATGTCTATTAATTAAAACATTTTTGCACTTCTTACTCTTATGTAAATTTAAGATTTTCACGTCCAAATTTGATCTTTACAAAAATGTTCTGTAATTTTACGGTTAATTGTTTAGCCACCCTGACACCATTTGCTTTTGACCGTTTCTTTACATATTACAGTACCAGTCTGGGAAAGTTTGGGACACACCAACTCATTAAAGTGTTTCTTTTTTTAACAAGGGGACACATCTGGACATGAACACTGTTTGAGGAATTGAAGAATGTGCAAAACTGTCTTCAAGGCAAAGGGTGGCTAAACTTGAAGAAATTCTCAAATAAGGATAATATGTTTACAAACAATTTTATTGGTTCACATACACATGTTAGCAGATGTTATTGTGAAGTGTAAGCAAAAAATGCTCTAATGTCCTTCTTAAAGATCTGACCAGTTATAGCAGTATCTAAACAGGTAATATCTAACAGTTCCACAAAAACAAAACCTATTACACACAATTTAGTAAAGGGAATGGGATGAAGAAACATGATAAGTAAAAAAATATATAGATGAAAGCAGTGGGGACAGAGCGGCTAAGATGCAAATAACAAATATAAAAGAATTAGATAGTGGAAGGAATTACAGTATACAGTAATATATTAACATTATGAGATTGAGTAAAAATGCAAGATACTGTAAAAACATTATTAAAAAAAGTAACTTGGTGTTCCTTTTATTAAAAGTGGCCAATGATATTCAAACAGACATGATTCAAAGAGTTTTATAAACTTCAGAGTGTATATGCATAGATAATAACAGAGAGTATCAGCAGTGTAAGGGGGGCGGGGGGGCAATGCAAATTAGATTAGATTGGGTAGCCATTTGATTAGATTAGATGCCTTATGACTTGGGGGTAAAAGCTGTTTAGAAGCCTCTTAGACCAAAATTGGCGCTCCGGCACTGCTTGCCGTATGGTAGCAGAGAGAACGGTCTATGACTAGGGTGGTTGGAGTCTTTGACAATTTTTAGGGCCTTCCTCTGACACCGCCTKGTATAGAGGTCCTGGACGGCATTAATGGAAGTAAGAATATATAATATATGGACGAGCAATGTCAGAGCGGAATTTACTAAGATTCAGTAGAATAGTATAGAATACATTCGGTGTCCTGGAGGGCAGGTAGTTATCCCCCGGTGATGCGTTGGGCAGACTGCACCACTCTATGGAGAGTGCAATAGCTCTACGATAGCCAGGATTTTCAATGAAAGCTCCATCTGCGACTGTCAATGCCAAACTTACCTTCAGATAACCAAATTCTTTAAACAAATTAGTCCATGAAATTGACAGGTAAAGATATTTTCCTTGAGATTTTTTTTTTTTTTCAAAAAGTCAAGTTCCTAGTGTTCAACCTGGGGCACGAGATTACTCCCTGTTTCAAATGACAAGACAGACGTCAGCACTATGCTCTAATACATCTGAGCAGTACAAAGCCACTTACAGTACAAACCCACTTTCTGCACTATTATCCATCAGTGAGAATAGTCCGCCTTTGGCATGGGTCCAGCAGGTGCCAAAGTTAAAGGAATCTGTTTTATGAACAATAGACAGTTCTTCCTTTTGAAATCRGAAGCAATCAACTGATTGAACCGCTTAAACGTGTGTCATTGAGAAGATTTAAAGACGTTGGAATGCCTGAAATTAGTTATGGCAGAGACTATAATAACATAGGGTCGTTGAACGACTACACTGGTTCTTTCATAATTGGATATGACATTAAACGCACCTTGAGCTTCTGCTGGGGGAAACATCTACACGTTTTAGCAATAAGTCAAAGTGAAAGAATGCAATGATGGCAAATCCTCGCCCTACATTTAAGCAATTACTTTGCTAGCTAACTACCCACATTGGGCATTTGAGACAATTTCAATGACTTGCAAAACATAATGGGTGAACAAAATGAACCAGTACAGCCCTCAACTGCTTCCAAATGCTTTAGTAGTTAGTCTAATATAGAGAGGCACTTGGGAGTATAGAACACTGTGCAGGTTAATTTTGTTTGTTTTCAACTGTTCAACCCACCCAGCCCATGACATCTATTCACTGAGGGAGTTGAGTACTGGCACCTCAAATGTTTCTCCTGCTTGAGCTCTTGTTCCTCTCATAGAATATTAGCTCCAAAGTATTGTGGAGCTCCTGCTCCAAAATATAAAAGGAACCGGCACCCAAAATGAGTACCGGAACCTACAGTATTTCAGTCCAAGTTAAGCACTGATTATTCTTGGTTGATTTTTATTAAAAGTGCCCCTCATTATGCTGCTAGCACATGCGTACCCCTGCACTGTGTTCATTGCTGACGGGCCTCATCTGGACCTATTAGCCTAAGATAAACATCAGTAACTGAAGAATAGTGGAAATTATTCCAACCCAAACTGTCTTCTCTCTGGGCATCCGAGCCAAATCGCATCTTCTGAAAAGGAAAGCTATGATTCAATTATCCCCAGTTGCGTTAATTCAGGGCTAAGTTGTTAGGTTAGCTGCTTTCCTTTCTTGGCTGACTGTGATACAATTAGCTTCTGAACTTTTGTATGATAGAAATGTTACGGTCAATGTCTGTGTCAGTTACATGGGCGATGAAGGTCAAAGTTGATGGCACTTCTGTTTTGTGTTCACATAGTGTAAAGGAACTGTTATTTAAGGTAGAACAATATGCACAGTTCAAATGGTGCATATATTATGCCCCTCCATGTATCCACTGAAGTCTACATATTTACCTCAAAAACTATAGTGCTTTCGGAAAGTATTCAGACCCCTTGACTTTTTCCAAATTTTGTTGCTATACAGCCTTATTCTAAAATGCATTCAATTGTTTTTCCCTCATCAATCTACAGATAATACCCCATTATGACAAAAGCAAAAACAGTTTTATAGAATGTTTTGCAAGTTTATATAAAAAAGGAAATATTACATTGACATAAGTATTCAGACCCTTTGCAATGAGACTCGAAATTGAGCTGAGGTGTATCCTGTTTCCATTGATCATCCTCGATATGTTTCTACAACTTGATGGAAGTCCACCTGTGTGAAATTCAATTGATTGGACATGATTTGGAAAGGCACACCCCTGTCTACATAAGGTGCCACAGTTGACAGTGCATGTCAGAGCAAAAACCAAGCCATGAGGTCGAAGGATTTCAAATCAAATCAAATGTATTTGTCACATACACATGGTTAGCAGATGTTAATGCGAGTGTAGCGAAATGCTTGTGCTTCTAGTTCCGACAATGCAGTAATAACCAACAAGTAATCTAACCTAAC
>NC_036845.1:24373781-24493695 GCF_002910315.2 Salvelinus sp. IW2-2015
CGGCAGCAGCGCCTCTTCAACCTCAGGAGGCATCTCTCTCTTTTTTTGCCTTCTTTACAACGCTGTCTGTGTGGGTGGACCAATTCAGTTTGTCCGTGATGTGTACACCGAGGAACTTAAAACTTTCCACCTTCTCCACTACTGTCCCGTCGATGTGGATAGGGGGGTGCTCCCTCTGCTGTTTCCTGAAGTCCACAATCATCTCCTTTGTTTTGTTGACGTTGAGTGTGAGATTATTTTCCTGACAGCCCGGATTTGTCCATAGAGCTCCGAAATAGGATTGTGTCGAGGCACAGATTTGAGTAAGGGTACCAAAACATTTCTGCAACATTGAAGGTCCCCAAGAACACAGTGGCCTCCATCATTCTTAAATGGAAGAAGTTTAGAACCACCAAGACTCTTCCTAGAGCTGGCCGCCCGGCCAAACTGAGCACTTAGCGGAGAAGGGCCTTAGTCAGGGAGCTGACCAAGAACCCCATGGTCACTCTGACATAGTTACAGAGTTCCTCTGTGGAGATGGGAGAACCTTGCAGAAAGACAACCATCTCTGCAGCACTCCAACGATCATGCCTTAAWGGCAGAGTGGCCAGATGGATGCCACTCCTCAGTGATACACCTGACAGCACAGGCACCTGACAGCCCGCTTGGAGTTTTCCAAAAGGCACCCAAGAATCTCAGAGCATGAGAAACAAGATTCTCTGATCTGATGAAACCAACTCTTTGGCATGAATACCAAGCGTCATGTCTGGAGGAAACCTAGCACCATCATTATGGTGAAGCATGGTTGTGGCAACATCATGCTGGGGGGATGTTTTTCAGGTGCAGTGACTCGGAGTCAGGACAGAGGGAAAGATTAACGGAGAAAAGTACAGAAAGATCCTTGATGAAAACCTTCTCCAGACTTCTCAGGACCTCAGACTGTGGCGAAGGTTCACCTAAGCACTCAGCCAAGACAACGCAGGAGTTGCTTTGGGACAAGTCTCTGAATGTCCTTGAGTGGCACAGCCAGAGCCTGGACTTGAACCCGATCAAACATCTCTGGAGAGACCTGAAAATAGATGTGCAGCAACGCTTAGCATACTGTACTATGCTGCATTACACAAAAAACAAGTCCACTAATTTAACAGATACCCATATATAATCTGTCTATTCCACATACAAAAAAGTTGATGCAGACATTGTTGAGAATGAGGATCACTTCAACTAGTGCAAAGGATTCATGTGCGTTAATCCGACTGAAAGTATGGAACGAGAAAATCGGTGATTTTACTGGCAAATGATTTCTGTGCTTTGTAGATTGACTTAGATCAAAGTGAACAAACAGTTAATTAAGATAAATAATATTAAACCTACACTGCTCAAAAATAAAGGGAACACTTAAACAACACAATGTAACTCCAAGTCAATCACACTTCTRTGAAATCAAACTGTCCACTTAGGAAGCAACACTGATTGACAATAAATTTCACATGCTGTTGTGCAAATGGAAATAGACAAAGGTGGAATTATAGGCAATTAGCAAGACACCCCCAATAAAGGAGTGGTTCTGCAGGTGGTGACCACAGACCACTTCTCAGTTCCTATGCTTCCTGGCTGATGTTTCGGTCACTTTTGAATGCTGGCGGTGCTTTCACTCTAGTGGTAGCATGAGACGGAGTCTCCAACCCACACAAGTGGCTCAGGTAGTGCAGTCATCCAGGATGGCACATCAATGCGAGCTGTGGCAAGAAGGTTTGCTGTGTCTGTCAGCGTAGTGTCCAGCGCATGGAGGCGCTACCAGGACAGCCAGTATCAGGAGACGTGGAGGCATAGAGGACAACCCAGCAGCAGGACCGCTACCTCTGCCTGCAAATGACCTCCAGCAGGCCACAAATGTGCATGTGTCTGTTCAAACGGTCAGAACAGACTCCATGAGGGTGGTATGAGGGCCCGACGTCCACAGGTGGGGGTTGTGCTTACAGCCCAACACCGTGCAGGACGTTTGGCATTTGCCAGGAACACCAAGATTGGCAAATTCGCCACTGGCGCCCTGTGCTCTTCACAGATGAAGCAGGTTCACACTGAGCACATGTGACAGACGTGACAGAGTCTGGAGACGCCGTGGAGAACGTTCTGCTGCCTGCAACATCTTCCAGCATGACCGGTTTGGCGGTGGGTCAGTCATGGTGTGGGGTGCATTTTTGGGGGCCGCACAGCCTCCGGTGCTCGCCAGAGGTAGCCTGACTGCCATTAGGTACCGAGATGAGATCCTCAGACCCCTTGTGAGACCATATGCTGGTGCGGTTGGCCCTGGGTTCCTCCTAATGCAAGACAATGCTAGACCTCATGTGGCTGGAGTTTGTCAGCAGTTCCTGCAAGAGGAAGGCATTGATGCTATGGACTGGCCCGCCCGTTCCCCAGACCTGAATCCAATTGAGCACATCTGGGACATCATGTCTCGCTCCATCCACAACGCCACGTTGCACACAGACTGTCCAGGAGTTGGCGGATGCTTTAGTCAGGTCTGCGGAGGAGATCCCTCAGGAGACCATCCGCCACCTCATCAGGAGCATGCCCAGGCGTTGTAGGGAGGTCATACATGCACGTGGATGCCACACACACTACTGAGCCTCATTTTGACTTGTTTTAAGGACATTACATCAAAGTTGGATCAGCCTGTAGTGTGGTTTTCCACTTTAATTTTGAGTGTGACTCCAAATCCAGACCTCCATGGGTTGATAAATTTGATTTCCATTGATAATTTTTGTGTGATTTTGTTGTCAGCACATTCAACTATGTAAAGAAAAAAGTATTTAATAAGAATATTTCATTCATTCAGATCTAGGATGTGTTATTTTAGTGTTCCCTTTATTTTCTTGAGCAGTGTACATTAAAGTAAATTATCCGCAATCACGGTGGTGCTGCCCACTCAATTATAGCTGTAGAATATTCACTATGTTTTATGTTCACTTATATTAAGGTAGTCAAGTGTCCATACATTTCAAGTCATGCCCTCAGATCTGTTACTGTTAGCCAATGCAACTTGTATCTTGGAAAGTATGCTAGCATGAATTATTTGGCTTGCAACACGCCAGGGTAATAGGATAAGAGCACAGCTGAATGAACAGAGGACTCGCTGGTGAGATAGAAACTGACAGTTGCCATAACCAGCAGCTTTTAATACCTCAGAGGTTGGAGCGTGCCATGGCGCTCCTGTGTTTATGCATTTAACATTTCAACGGTGTGAGTTTATGTAACCTTCAGACAGATTTAACATAGGAATCCATAAAGTATACATTAGTATTTGTACATGTTTAAATCATTTACCATAACCGGGAACTAAATAATCTCTGTAATAACACATTGCATAGTGTAATGCAGCAAGGACCCTATCAATTTACAGTTCAAGTCAAAAGTTTGGACACACCTACTCAGTCAAGGGTTTTTCTTTATTTTTACTATTTTCTACAATGTAGAATAATAGTGAAGACATCAAAACTATGAAATAACACATATGGAATAACAAAAAAGTGTAGTAACCAAAAGAGGGTTAAACAAATCAAAATATATTCTATATTTGAGACTCTTCAAAGTAGCCACCCTTTGCCTTGATGACAGCTTTGTACCCTCTTGAATGAGTAGGTGTGTCCAAACTTTTGACTAGTACTGTATATACACAAAGAAAGAAGAAGGAGAAGTGTAAATCCAATAGTGGACACAAAATGGAAATAAAGTGATTATTTTGTTTTCAAATAGCAATTAATTAAGGTTAGCATATGCAAACTGCAAATCAAGCCATGTTCATTGGCGAAGGGAGAACAATATTTATGCTGTCTGTAAAAATGTTCATCTTACCCACATGCACCAATATTCTGACGAGTATATAAATCTTCCATTTAATTGTAGGGTTGTATTAGAATTCCCTTTAAAAMACTTCACAGGTACACTGGAACCTCATCATTATGTGTACACTGTATATACACTGAGTACATAATCCTCTGCTATAGAGATCATGTAGACAGATTATACCAACCTTACATCAAAATATCAACCTCTACCTCAGTTGAACATAACACAGCTTTGTAATTTTTGCTCCATTAAATAAGTTCAGCGCTTTGTTCATATTTTTATGTGTTGAGAGGAAATGTTTTACATTCGCCCATTTCAATTATGCGACTACACAGTGACCTATCAATAATTACAGTGCTGTGAAAAATTATCTATATTTGCATATTTTTGATACTGAATGTTATCCGATCTTGTTMATTTGTTAATGTTAATTGCAACACCAAATTCTTCTGTGTGAAAAAGTAATTGCCACTTACACTTAGTAAGTTGTTGTGCCACCGTTAGCTGCAATGACTGCAACCAAATGCTTCCTTTAGTTGTTAATCAGTCTCTCACATCGCTGTGGAGGAATTTTGGCCGCTTCTTTCATGCAGAACTGCTTTAACTCAGCGACATTTGTGAGTTTTTAATCATGAACTGCTCGTTTCAAGTCCTGCCACAACATGTCAATTGGGATTAGGTCTGGACTTTGACTAGACCATTACAAAACTTCAAATGTGTTGCTTTTTAGCCATTTTCATGTAGACTTGATTGTGTGTTTTGGATCATTGTCTTTGCTGCATGACCCAGCTGCATTTCAGCTTCAGCTCACAAACGGATGGCCTGACATTCTCCTGAAGAATTATCTGATACAGAGCAGAATTCATGGTTCCTTCTATTAACCTCGCTTGGGTAGGGGGCAGTATTTTGACGTCCGGATAAAAAGCGTGCCCAAAGTAAACTGCCTGTTACTCAGGCCCAGAAGCTAGGATATGCATATAATTGGTAGATATGGATAGAAACACTCAAACGTTTCTAGAACTGTTCAAATTATGTCTGTGAGTATAACAGAACTGATATGGCAGGCAAAACCCAGAGGACAAACCATCCCCCCCAAAACAAATTCAATCTACCACTATTTTCAATGGCTATCACTTTTATTATAAGGACAAGTCCACCCAGATTGCAGTTCCTAGGGCTTTCACTAGATATCAACAGTCTGTAGAAAGAGTTTCAGGCTGGTTTTTGGAAAAATGAGCCAGAATTTGTAGTTTTTCTAGGTGGCTCCCATTTTGGCTGTAGTGTTTCCAAGCGCTTGGAAGAGAGCGTATTCTTTGGTATTTTTCTCTGGTAAAGACAATAACGATTCTCCATCTTAAATTGTATAGTTTATTTACATATTGGGGTACCTAAGGTTTGATTATAAACGTTGTTTGACTTGTTTGGAAAAGTTTATTAGTAACGTTTGGGATTCATTTGTATGCATTTTGATGGAGGGAAACTGGGTGGATTATTGACTGAAGCGCGCCAGCTAAACTGAGTTTGTATGGATATAAAGAAGGACATTATCGAACAAAAGGACCATTTGTGATGTAACTGGGGCCTTTTCGACTGCCAAGAGAAGAAGATCATCAAAGGTAAGGCATTTTTATATCGCTATTTCTGACTTTCGTGTCGCACCTGCCTGGTTGAAATATGTTTTTCATGTGTTTGTATGCGGGGCGCTGTCCTCAGATAATTGCATGGTTTGCTTTCGCCGTAAAGCCTTTTTGAAATCTGACACCGCGGCTGGATTAACAAGAAGTTAAGATTTATTTTGATGTGTTACACTTGTGATATTATGAAAGTTAAATATTTATAATACTGTAGTTTGAATTTCGCGCTCTGCAATTTAACCAGGTGTTGGCCAGGTGGGACGCTACCGTCCCACCTGCCCATAATAAGTTTTAAAGCAAGTCATTCAGGTCCTGAGGCAGCAAAGCATCCCCAAACCATCACACAACCAACACCATACTTGACCGTTGGTATAAGGTTCTTACTGTGGAATGCAGTGTTTGGTTTTTGCCAGGCATAATGGGAACCATGTAATCCAAAAAGTTATCCTTTTGACTCATCTGTCCATAGTCTTTCAAGAGTCTTGATGATCATCAAGGTGCTTCCAGGTGCTTTTTTAAACTTGAGTCAAGAGATGGGTCCCATTATGTCAGGCGACCCTTAAATATAAGATATAATGTAGATCTACACTATTTTTATCATTTTTTAAAATGTMATCTTTATTTAACTAGGCAAGTCAGTTAAGAACAAATTCTTATTTACAATAACGGCCTACAAAGAGTAGACCCGAAGCTGGCACAACATTTCATGTATTGTGTCAACATTCAAACACTTTAAAAATGTTAATCTGAAGGTTATGTAACAGAGCAGTGGACTTGACTATAGAAAAAGTCATTGTTAGTAAGTTAAGTTTCCTCAGTAATATCTCGAACACTTTGTGTCCTCCTGTCACATTCTATCAGATGTCCTCTACACTGAGAAATAACTATGGCAGTGTAGCCAATGCTCTGAATAGTTCTGTTTCTGTGTTGTTATACAAGCTATGTCATRACAAACTTACCACTGATATAATGTTTGTCTACAAAGAWACCTAGCGTACGTGACTGCCTGCACGTTCATGACAAATCCCGTCTGACAGACATATAATAACTAGGTACTGAATATATCATCATGATTTCCCTGTCTGATTTGGAGCACAGCATCACGTGTAAGAGGCAAGTGCACTCTTCTGACTCATTGCCTCTGATCCCTCATGCATATTCAATGGTGGGTGTTCCTTGTCATGTCATGTAGATATCTGTGCTATGGCATGTAAAATTGATCCTTTGGACAAAAGCACTGAGTTTTATCAAAGCCACAATCACTCTAAACTAACATTGGCTTGAGACYCTAATTAAATCTCAGTGCTTGAGATGCACGTTAGGTTTCAAGTGAGACGATGTCGTCTCTCTTCCTAGTCCTCACCCTGCACTTAACTGTCTAACGAACCACACAACAGTTTCTAAAGTAAATGTAATCATTGCATAACGCTGCACTTTCCGAGTACAAAGAGAAGCGTCCCATCAGATTTGATTCTTATCGGTATTTTACTAGTATGTCATGTCGTTTTGGCCTGAGGGGTAGTGTCTCTCTGGCTTCTATTAAATCAATTCAGAGGCTGACACACACCGGCAGGTTTTGAGAGGTTCCACTGGCTGCCTGCTGGATGGCAGGATGGCATTCAGGCCCCTGCTGAGCCCTGGCTGCTCAGYCAATATATCATAATCCAATCTCCCACTCCCAGCAAGAGGAGAGAAGAGGCCCGCACCCCAGCCGCTCTCCCCATAGCCCTGCAGAGCAAATGCAGCGCTTACAGGCATACTAGCCACCACAACCACAGCAGGAAACCCTTATTTATATGTGAATGGAAAAGGCCCGGTCAGGGCTATGGCACTTAGTCATATTTATAAGCAGAGTGCCTACTAACGTTTTTGTGAAGAGAGGAAAGTGAGGTCTGTTTCAACAAATCCAATTCAAATTCTAGTTCCTGAAGGGGAAATCATTACTGCTCTGCAACTTTGAATTTATTCCGTCAAGTCTACAMCATGTTGGGATAAACCAATGTGTTTACAGTCCAACTCCATACAGCACTGAGTAATCAATGGAATGTGGCTCCCTTGAATATTTAATAATAACCCTTCAGTTTACTGAGGCAATGGACACATGTAATCTTCATTAAGGCAAAGCTAGACCAGCAAATGCAGAGAGAATCTTCAGCAGTGAGCATCTATTACCATATCCAGGAAGGGGAAAATAATCTGGCATGTAACCAACTGCTATGAGTCCTTAATCACATGAATGTCTTCGGCAAAGGCAAACGTTCACACCCCCAGACACAGCAATTAGCATTTATAATATATTATAAACTGGATGGTTCGAGCCCTGAATGCTGATTGGCTGAAAGCTGTGGTATATCAAACCGTATACCAYGAGTATGACAAAACATTTATTTGTACTGTTCTAATTATGTTGGTAACCAGTTTATAATAACAATAAGGCACCTCAGGGGTTTGTGYTATATCGCCAATATACCATGTCTAAGGGTTGTATAGTGCTAAGAATAGCCCTTAGCCGTGGTATATTGGCCATATACCACACCCCCTTTTYGCTTAAATATAAAGGCTCAGAGCTTACATGCTGTTGTTTAAAGTKTGCTATTTGGCTAGGTTATTGGGTTTCGTATAGGCTAAATTATGACTCCTGCACACGTTTGCATCCAAAAATCAATAATGTAATTGAAAACTTTGGTGTTACTACCTTTGAATGGGTATGTTTTTAACATCATCTAACTGTTGTGAAATGAGTGCAGAAGGAATAGAAATAGGTTATTTTAACTTTAAGCCTTAGTTTAGGCCATAGTAGATGGCCATCTACACTCCGGTGAGTTCATCGGTTTTATTGTTTGTTTATTTTATTTTTTTAAGGGGTGTTTTATTGTTTTAATACATTGTTTAATATCAAGGCTGGAGTGATAAATAGAGCACGCCATGATCATCCTTGTATGACACTAAGATCAATAATCCTGCATTGTTACCAAAAAGTGTTTTTTCATTTTCCAGAGATACAATACAATCAAAATACAATCAGTACTATTCTGGAATGGACTGTGGCATCTTACTCTGATCACGTCTATTCCTGACTGAAAGCCAAACTATAAATATGTAAAATAGAATTTCCACATTGATCTCAATCTGAAAAGTCGAACTGTGCCCCCCTGAGCAAAATAACATTAGGTAATTACTGTAACCAAAATGACTACAGTTAATATCTTTGCTGATTATAATCAAGGCTATTCTTTTGCATTTATAAATAATTGAATCAAGTTTGWCAATGCTAAACTTCACATTTTTCATGACAATATGATGGAATACTGTATCTCTTGGAATCTAGTGATGCAATTAATGATGACTATATTGTAAGATGAAGATTTACTCAACATCTCTTGCAAATGTTCAAAGTCACATGAAATGTAGAAAAAAAGAGGAAGAAGGGAAGCGCTACTAAGGGACACAATAGTAGATTTTGGTAGACAGAAGGTGCTGTTTGGTAAAAGGGGTAAATTGGTTATCAAAAAGAAAGGAGGACCTAGGCACTCTTCATATAATTCAAATACCTTTATTTGTATGGCATGTTCAATGGAAACAAAGTTTTAAAAAACAGACACGTTTTGGCTGCATGGCCTTCGTCAGGAAGTACAACGAAATTATACTACAATGTCCACGCAGGTTCCTCAACAAGAGAGGGAGAGGATGTGGAAGAGGCCAACACAGAGGGGGAGAAGAAATCAAGACTTTCCAACCACACGGAGCAGGACCAGAACAAGGCTGTGATCAACATTTCTGGAGAACCCCTTTCTGATGATTGTGTAAGAGTCTTGTCTAAAGGACTGTCATTTGCCCCCACATACTCAACTAATGAATTCAATACAAATATTGACCTATTTCGCTTCTACAGGAACCTACATCTAAAGGCTTGGTACAAGCAAAACATCTCTCCAACTACAGACACCAGTGTCTCAGGTCAGGCAGTTTCTTTGTCCTCTAAAACACCTTTTAAGCMTAAGTCCACCTTTTGTCCCATTGTCCAAAATGCAACACTAAATACATTTGCCAAGAAGATGAATTTTGATGTGTTGAATCTGTTTAATCTTAGCGGAACCCTTCGACAACATCCGCTGAAAAGGCAGAGCGCAGTTTTTTTGGGGAAATATCTCACTTTCATACATTCACAAGTGCAATATACCACATTAAAGCTTAACTTCTTGTTAATCTACCCATCGTGTCCGATTTCAAAAAGGCTTTACAGCGAAAGCACACCATATGATTATGTTAGGTCAGAGCCTAGTCACAAAAACACACATAATTCCAGCCAAAGAGAGGAGTCACAAAAAGCAGAAATAGAGATAAAATTAATCACTAACCTTTGATGATCTTCATCAGATGGCACTCATAGTACGTCATGTTACACAATACATGTATGTTTTGTTCGATAAAGTTCATATTTATATCCAAAAATMTCAGTTTACATTGGTGCGTTATGTTCAGTAATGTTGTGCCTTGAAAACATCCGGCGAATTTGCAGAGCCACATCAATTTACAGAAATACTCATCATAAACTTTGATAAAAGATACAAGTGTTATGCACAGAATTAAAGATATACTTCTCCTTAATGCAACCGCTGTGTCAGATTTCAAAAAAGCTTTACGGAAAAAGCACACCATGCCATAATCTGAGTACAGCGCCTTACACAAAAACAAGCCATACAGRTACCCGCCATGTTGTGGAGTCAGTAAAAGTCAGAAATAGCGTTATACATTTTCACTTACCTTTGATGATCTTCATCAGAATGCATTCCCAGGAATCCCAGTTCCACAATAAATGTTTGTTTTGTTCGATAAAGTCCATAAATKATGTCCAAATACCTCCTTTTTGTTTGCGCGTTTAGTTCACCAATCGAAATTCATAAGGCGCAGGCAAGTCCAGGCGAAAGTTCAGACGAAAAGTAAAAAAAGTTATATTATAGTTCGTAAAAACATGTCAAACGATGTATAGATTCAATCTTTAGGATGTGTTTATCATAAATCTTCAATAATATTCCAACCGGACAATTCCTTTGTCTTTAGAAATGAAAAGGAAYGCAGCTGGCTCTCACRGCCGCGCACATGATTTAGCTTATGGCCTTCTGCCAGACCCCTTAGTCAAACAGCTCTTACTCGCTCCCCCTTCACAGTAGAAGCCTGAAACAAGGTTCTAAAGACTGTTGACATCTAGTGGAAGCCTTAGGAAGTGCAATATGACCCCATTTCCACTGTATCTTGGAAAGGCAATGAGTTGAAAAACTACAAACCTCAGATTTCCCACTTCCTGGTTGGATCTTTCTCAGGTTTTCGCCTGCCATATGAGTTCTGTTATACTCACAGACATCATTCAAACAGTTTTAGAAACTTCAGAGTGGTTTCTATCCAAATCTACTAATAATTTTGCATATATTAGCTTCTGGGCCTGAGTAGCAGGCAGTTTACTCTGGGTACGCTTTTCATCTGAATGTGAAAATGCTGCCCCCTATCCCAAACAGGGTAAAATTGACTCTGACCAAAAACAACGTAGTCTTTCTAAGACAGAGAGGGATGCAGTTCAATCATTGTCCAAAAATGGACGGATTGCTGTTAAAAAAGCAGACAAAGGTGGCGCTACAGTAGTGTGGAGTAAAGACAAATATGTGACAGAAGCCTACCGTCAATTAGACAATGATGAATTCTACCAATCGCTTACCTTCAACCCTACAGAGGACCTAAAAACTGAATTGAAAGGAATCCTCACAGAAGCTAAGGAGAATGGCTTCATTTCAGACAATGAGTTCAAATTAATTTTTAATGGCAGTCCACATATGGCTTCTTTTTATCTTCTTAAAAAAGTATTGAAACCCCCCCAGGCAGACCAGTCATTAGTGGTAATGAAAGTCTAACAGAACCCATCTTTAAGTACATTGATTGCTTTATTAAGCATTTTCTGCCGCCACTCCCAGCCTATCTTAAACATAACACAGATGTGTTGAACAAAATTAAGGAATTAAACAATATAGGTACAGCTTCCTTTTTAGTCATCATGGATGTGGAGTCTCTATACACCACCATTGAACATGAACAAGCATTGACTGCTATGCACCATTTCTTGAGTACCCGGCCTGAGACTGAGATGCCTCCTACAGAATGCATCGTCTCACTGACTGAATGGACTCTTAATAATAACATCTTTGTCTTTCAAGACCGTATTTTTAAACAAGTCAAAGGATGTGCCATGTGAACTTGCTGGACTGAGCTTTAAGCAAACTGTTTGATGAAATAATTAAGACACACAATTGAGTAGAGTGAGTCTGACCGCAATTGATTTGATTGTGCTGGGCCTGGCTCAGACTTGCTGCGCTGTGTTAAAAAAAACWGAGAGTGACTGTGTGACTAGCACCAGTTGTCTCTCTCTCCTCCCTGCTGCAGCGACCACCAACAATGTTTATTGCTCTGTCTGTTTTGCTGAAGCTGCAAAATAATTACAGCCATTTCTGACTGAAAAGTTATGTTACCGAAATCCCTCATTTGTTTAGGAAAAACATTCCCTATTCCCTCAACCCTTGTTCCCTTTACGTGCCACATGCATGAATCAATAGGACCTATTGCATATCATGATCACATCAATAAATTGGTTATAACAAACTCTGAAGACCGTAACAMATGTGACAGCAAAATGGATGCAGAAGACGTGACAAATAAACTACTGGTTGCTCATGAGGTAAAGGGAAGTCAAACGTGTGGAATAAATGTGTCTAGTTGTGGAAAATACTAGAGATCAAGAAAAAGAAGGTAGGAAGCAAGTGCTGTGTGCATATTATGTGTGCCAAACAGGTGCTGTTAGATTACAATATATGTTTACTGACCGTTTGGATCAATGTAAATAACACTAAATAAATGATAAGCGTACCAGTGAGTCTGTTGTAACATTTCTTTGTAAAGCCTTAATTACATTATTGTTTACGCAAATTATTCAACGGTTACTTATTTATTTTATTTTAAAACTAAAATGCTTGATTGAATTTCAAATCATGAATGACTCCTATGCTGTGTGATGACATGAACGAATACATGATTGATTGATACAGTAGCCTATATAAGTATTGAACGGTATTAAGACTAAACAGGATGTGCTCTTAGRCCTACAACTCGATGGTGGTTATACAAGGCTGCTATACTAAGCCTGCTAATGATAATGACATTACTTATTATTATAATGATGATCATAATAATAGTAAGAATTAGAATAAGAAGGAGATCAATGAAAAAGTTGGGTTATTATTATACATTAAAATGTTCTAACAATTTGGAACAGCGTAAACAACACCAAATAATGGATAAATAATAGCAGAGAGGCTGGTCTAACAAAAAAACAGTGTAAAGCCTTTATTACAGCATAGAACACTTGTGAAATTGTTTTTCTGACATTGTGGTTTGTGGACGTTGTGGTTGCCTGAGGCTTGGTGCTCATGGAATCAGTAGGCTATTAAACAAACAGTTAAACAGGCAACAGAAGCAGGATCTGTTTAATTTCTGTAGATGCAGTATAGACGGATGATTTACAAAACCAGGCACATTTAACCATTAGGCTATTGATTGTAGACCGAATTAAGTTGGGGTTTCCTCTCTCCTCACTTTTCTTAGACTACTAAGGCAAGGGCTGTTTTCTCTTCTCCTAACTTACTGTTATGCACATAACAACATTGTATATGAAAAAGTGGCAATTCACCACTACAATGATGTGTTTCGTAACCGTGGACAGCAACCACTWTCCAACGCAGAAGAAAGCGCTTTTGTTATATAATAATATTATTGATGTTGCACCATTGTTCTTACATAATATATCCATATCCAATTTCAGTAGCAAATGTCTTAGAATGATGGACGGTGCCATCCCCATGGCCTCCACAATGGATCAGTATGCTCAGACAGGCACAAATCAGATAGGTGTCATGCACACCATGATTACTTTTAGTTTTTTTTTGCTACTGCTTGACTGAAGAAATCTCGGTCAACCAACAGTCTATCGACCAAACAATCGACCAGTCGACTAAATGGGGTCATCCCTATGAGAGTCTCCCCTTTCCATAGAGAGTAGGTCATAATAGTTTGTAGGTCAAACCCATCGGACGCTACAGACGTTTTCGTGAGACGATCGACTTTCGTGATGCCACATGGTCTGACAAATACCACTYCAGCTCTGCCACCTTTCACCGCAGATGTGGAAGTGCAACATTGTCGGATGTGGTGGATTGAGACGCATCCAATGCAAAACAACTGATATCTGTAGCTTAAACGGACAGATTTTGATGGGATTTTTTTTGTTATGTAACTTAGGTTCAATCGCCTATAGGGGGATACTATTAAGAGGGCATGTATCATGACTAATGGATACTACACGGAGGGTAGACCATTTCACTCGTGCCCGTATACAGGTTGAAAATGGCAGATTTGGGCACTGATAAATGCCTAAATTGGAATGCAGTTGCGGTACAGTAACATGTATGGAGCGATTTCAGTGCCAACAGAAATTGTATTGAATTTTATAAATTTACATTTGTGTTAGGATATTGAATTTATAATTATGAATTTGTTTTAGGATATTGAATTTGAATTTATAATTTTTTAATTTGTGTTAGGATATTGAATTATAATATTTACAATTGTAATGTACACGTTGAATCATTCAATTTTAAATTTAACTTGTATTTCAAGATTTGAAACTGAATTGAATGAATATTGCATTCAGTTCAAATTTTTCATTTCAATTTAATTAAATATTCAAATTCAATATTTATATATTCTGTTTTAATATGGTGTATATTGCCTTCATTTTCGATGTATCTAGTTTACAAACTATCATTTGAAGTTTACCAAAGTTTCATATATTACATTTCTCAGATTCATTCAGATTCAAAACTGCTCTAAACAAGATCCTGGTGCTTAGCCAGCCAGGAAAAGTAGAAGAATAATGATAAATCTAACTCCCTTCCAGCCAATCACAAAGTAAAACAGGGTACCACCTCATTAATGGCCTGTCTTTGCTGGCAGAGGAAGCAAGAGACGGTAGTGATCACTGAGCAGTCAATATTAACTAACTCTTCCAAGAAAGGAGTGGTCTTTGATATTACACCTGATCAAGCACGTGGCCTGATGCCACGCTGAACAGTCAGTCATTCATTATCCTCTGCTGCCACCTTGTGGCGCATTTATTTATACATAATTTCTGTTGCTTTACAACATTTTACGAGCTAAATCGGAAGGCTTTGAATTACACTGAAAAAATATGTAAACTCAACAATGCAACAATTTCAAAGATTTTGCTGAAAACAGTTCATATAAGGAATTCAGTCAATTGAAATAAATTCATTCGGCCCTGATCTATGGATTTTACATCACTCGGCAAGGGCACAGCCAATTGGGAGCAAGACCCAGCCAGTGGTCTGTGGTTGTGAAGCAGGTTGGCCGTACTGCCAAATTCTCTAAAACGACATTGGAGGCRGTTTATGGTAGAGAAATTAACATTCAATTATCTGGCAAATGCGCTGGTGGACATTCCTGCAGTCAGCATGCCAAGTGAATGTTCCCTCAAAACTTGAGACATCTGTGGCATTGTGTTGCATGACAAAACTGTACATTTTAGAGTGGCCTTTTTTTGTCCCCAGCACAAGGKGCACCTGTGTAATGAGGTGCACCTTGCTTTTTGTGCGTTTGGAATATTTCTGGGATCTTTTATTTCAGCACTTCACATGTTGCWTTTATATCTTTGTTCAGTGTATGATTCCATTAAAGCTACGATCTGTGAAAGGTGAAACAGCATCACTGGTCACCCCAGGCACATTTGTTGTTGTTTTGTTAATCATGCGGAGATGATAAGCATCCAGCATTGTGGTAAAAAAAAATGTAGTACGTACTCTGCTTTTCTATCGAGTGTACAATGATGTCCAAAGGGAAAAAAACAGTGTTTCCTTGTTTAAAGTCTTTGTTGTTATAATATTGTTATAAATTGTTATAAATTGTTATAATATCGCAAACTGACATGGCAGTTTCTTTGTATTTATTGTGCGTACATATATACGTTATTACATCGATTAACCTACAGTTGTGACTCATTACTTTATAATTGTTGTTTTTTAAGTCAAAATAAGTCAACATAAGGCATGAGATGGAATTCAAGAGATTGTAATTGATATAGGCTACAAAAAGTTGACATACTGGTTYCTGAAATAATTAGGGCTACAGCAAGGTGGTGTGAAAGTGTGACAATTAATATTGGAAAATGTTCCACTGCCAGCTGACTGCACCCTCCGGCGAGTTGAAGTAGTCCTTGTTCTCGTCTCTGACATTCTTGGCTTTACTGGCGTAGTTATTGCTGGAACCTACCCTGATATGCAGCATGGACTCAGAGTGTCACTAGCCAGGCACCACCACTCCACTCCCCACATCCTCCCTGTCCACCAACTCTGGAGATGAGTACACCTGTTGTGTGCACCCTAAAATAAACATTGTGTAATCATCCATACAACATGCATTTTAAGTAATTTTCTGGGAATAATCCTGGTTTGCTTGGTAGGATGATAGGATAACAGGAGGAACTTTAATGTCCCCATGGGGAAAATTGTCTTCGACAACCAGCCAATTTCCCCCCTCGGAGACATTACATTTCATCCTAGCAACCTATCCCATTGGTCTCTAGAGTTTGCAAAACAAAGCATTCTCATTAGCTCAACATGCTACTAATATCACTAAACTAATATGTAAGGGATGCTAATATACACCATGCATTATTAGATCATAGTCATATTAACACTGATACACAAACATGCACACTTTCCCCTCATACTGAGTTGTCCAGTGCCGGCATATCTCTGTCTCTCTACTCTCTACTAATTATATAGATCATCATAACACTGTGTATCTTGTGTCTCATGTACTGTGCGTGACAGGTGATTTAATTAGCTATGTAGAGAAATGCATGTCCAGTTTTGTTATGGTGTTTTTTTTTGCATTTCTACAAGGGGAAATTGCAACGCATGTCAATTGAGGCCTGAAGCAAGTGTTCTGGTGTAATAAACAGTGTGTGATGCTGGTTGAGTTGGAATAAATAGTATATTGTTAAATATGGTAATGTTATATTGTGGGTGGGAAATGTTTTTAACATCAGGGAGTCATAAGGATATAGATGGTTGATATTATTTCCAATGTCAGTTGTTTGCTAAACCCACAAAATGTAATGGTGATGAATTGACATGTATTTTCTTTGTATTCTCCCTTTTGCTCTTGGTGTGATGGGTGCGTTTTGGTGGCAGGGAAGTCAGGCGCAGGAGAACGAACTTGGTATTAACGGAGTCGTTTAATAAAAGTTAACAAAACTMAAAAAAACTAAATCTATAAAATATTCAAAGTGGGTACAAAATCTGTCGATTACCAACACATAACTTGCACAAACATACAATCAAACAATCACCGGCAAGGACATGAGGGGAAACAAAGGGTTAAATACACAACATGTAATTGATGGGATTGGAACCAGGTGTGATGGAAGACGAGACAAAATCAATGGAAAATTAAGAATGGATCAGTGATGGCTAGAAGATCGGTGACGTCGACCGCCGAACACCGCTCGAACAAGGAGAGGGGCCGACTTCGGCGGAAGTCGTGACACTTGGACACAAATTGGGTGGGTTAACCCTTTACAATCATAGGATTAGCCTATATGGATAGGGTTGAATTGAAATTTTTCTTACAAAATAAGTATGAAAAGCATATTCATAACCATGGTAGCAATTGAAAGGAAACAGTTTATGGATTATTGGAAAATTATTAGGCCAAAGGTGAGGACACAACAGTTCACCTGACACAAGACTGAATCCAAACATTACACTATTGATTTTATGTGCATTTTACTATACTTTTTGCTACATTTGTTGATAACAAAATATGAAAATACGATATTACAGTGTTAGGCTTTCACAATGCAATTCAGGCAACAGATCCGAATTTTGGTTCACATAGAAAGGAGTCATGAGTGCATTCAGGTGCGTGTGCTGTGGAAAATGTTCTTTAACAATTGGCAAACAGGCGCATTCTGTTCAGAACAACTCAGGGTATGACACCATGTCACCTTGTAACTGTCCATCTAAAATAGTGATCGTAAACGTTGACACTATATATGACATGAGTTTTATGATATGGAAATGTGAAGTGCACATTTGGACTCATGCGTGTTTGGCTTGCTTGTATGACATCAACAKTGTATTTAWTATAATCCTCAAGGTATATTCTTTCAACACACATAGTCTTCTAAATGTACAGATTTTCCCTCACTCAGACAACAGAAAATTAGCGGGAGGGATGGGGGCAACTTCTTGTTGCATGAGGTGCTCAAGTGAGAACGGCTGTCAAAACACATACAGTGCTGTGAAGCGCAGAACCAGAACTATGATGTCATGTATAGCATGTTTATGGAGTGAAAAAAAAATAAAAAATGTTAAAAATTTCAGTGCTAACAGAAATTACATTTGAATTTAATACTTTTGAATTTGTGTTAGGGTATTGAATTAGAATTGTATAACTTTGAATGTGTGTTAGGATATAGAATTTGAATTCAATATGTTTGAATTCGTAATGCACAAATGTAATCATTAAATTCCTAAATTGAACTTGTATTTCAAGATTTGATACTGAATTGAATGAATATTGCATTCAGTTTTAAAATTAAATGTCAATTTAATTCGATATTCAAATTCAATATGTATATATTAAGTTTCATAATGGTAGATATTAAGTTCATTTACTCTGTATCGAGTTTACAATCTATCATTTGAAGTTTACCAAAGTTTCATATATTCAATGTCACGACCGTTATATGACGAATGAGTGGACCAAGGCGCAGCGTGAAAGAAATCGATCTTCTTTTAATGAAGAAAAACAAACACTTACTAAACRAAMAAAMAAAACAAACGTGAAGCTAAAACGAACTAAGTGCACACATGCAACATAGAACATAGACAATTACCCACAATCACCTAAAGCCTATGGTTGCCTTAAATATGGCTCCCAATCAGAGACAACAATAAACAGCTGTCTCTGATTGAGAACCAAACCAGGCAACCATAGACTTTCCTAAACCTCTCTACTGAACACAACCCCAYACACTATACAAMACCCCCTAAACAATACACACACCCTAAACTAGACAAAACACACAAACATCCCATGTCACACCTTGACCTAACTAAACTAATAAAGAAAATCAATATAACAGAGGCCAGGGTGTGACATTCAATTTCTCATATGMATTCAGATTCAGTTTCTAAATTTAGATTCAAAACAGCCCCCCCAAAAAATCCTGGTACTTTGCCAGTCAGGAAAAGTAGAAGAACAATGATAAATCGAACTCCCTTCCAGCCAATCAGAAAGTAAAACAGGCTACCACCTGACCTCGTTAATGACTGTTGCATTGACCTTCTTTGCAAGAGACAGTAGTGATCACTTAGAAGTCATATTAACTAACTCTTCTAAGAAAGGAGTGGTCTTTGATATTAAACCTGATCAAGCACAATGTGATGTGTCAACACTGTCAATGGTAAGTTGTAACTGTCTGTCATACTTTGATTTAACAATTTAACAAYGGCAATTAGTGGAATACAGAATTAGGGGTAATGTTAGCTAGTTAGCTAGAATAGGTTAAAAAATAAAGCTTGTGATTGCATTGCTAACTTAGCTGCTTGTCAACTGCAATGGAAACTCTTGGGATAACTAAAACTAAGATAAGCTATAAGACATAGATTTTTGTTGAAATGTATTTTATCCGAGAAACCAAATCCGCACAAAACAGCCTTCTTATGAAGGTAGCTAGCTATGCTGGCTTCACTAGGGTAGGGGGCAGCATTCAGAATATTGGATGAAAAGTGTGCCCAAATTAAACTGCCTGCTACTCAGGCCCAGAAGCGAGGATATACATATAATTGGTAGATTTGGATAGGAAACACTCTAAAGTTTCCAAAACTGTTAAAATAATGTCTGTGAGTATAACAGAACTGATATGGCAGGCGAAAACCTGAGGAAAATCCATCCAGGAAGTGGGAAATCTGAGGTTTGTAGTTTTTCAAGTGATTGCCTATCCAATATACTATGTCTATGGGGTCAGATTGCACTTCCTAAGGCTTCCACTAGATGTCAACAGTCTTTAGAACGTTGTTTCAGGCTTCTACTGTGAAAGGGGAGCAAATAAGAGCTGTTTGAACCAGTGGTCTGGCTGAAAGCCTTTAGTTTAGTCACGAGCTCCGTTCCCTCCTGTAATTTGGATTACAGGACTAAACGCGYGAACAAAAAGGAGGTATTTGGACATAAAGATGAACTTTATCGAACAAAATGAACATATGTTGTCTAACATGGAGACCTGGGAGTGCCATCAGATGAAGAACATCAAAGRTAAGTGATTAATTTTAACGCTATTTCTGACTTTTGTGACACCTCTCCTTGGCTGGAAAATGGTGGTATGGTTTTCTGTGGCTAGGCGCTGACCTAACATAATCGCATGGTGTGCTTTTGCCATAAAGCCTTTTTGAAATCTGACACAGCGGTTGCATTAAGGAGAAGTTTATCTTTAATCATATGTTAAACACTTGTATCTTAGATCAATGTTTATGATGAGTATTTATGTAATTTGATGTGGCTCTCTGCACTTTCACCGAATGTTTGTTTGAGACAATGCATTTCTGAACATAACACGCCAATTTCAAAGGAGTTTTTTGGACATAAAGATGAACTTTATCGATCAAAACACACATTTTTTGTCTAACATGGAGTCATCGGAGTGCCATCTGATGAATCAAAGGTTGGATTTACAAGAAGCTTATCTTTAAAATGGTGTTTAATACTTGTATGAGGAATTTTWATTATGGGATTTCTGTTGTTTTGAATTTGGCGCCCTGCAATTTCACTGGCTGTTGTCGAGGTGGGGYGCTACCGTCCCACTTGTAGCAACAGTTTACATCATACCATGGCGGTGGTTAGCCAGATCCAGATGTATGAATGTCATCACAACTGAGCATATTTGTGTTTTGGGAACGTATCTCTTGTAATGTGCCCACACTGTTGCCGCAACCTAATTAAATATTCTGGRAACCTTTTAAAGAACTCAGAAAGGCTGTTCTGTCAACATTCTTGCAACATCAAAGGAATGTTTTGTGTACCCTAATACAAACACTATCTAAATGTCAGCACAACCGGACAATTGTAGTGTTTTGGGAAACTATCTCCTGTCATAKGTCTACAATGTTACTACAACCAAAGAAATGTGTTAGGAACTTTTAAAGAACATAAAAATGTGTTCTGCTAACGTTGTAACATCAGGTGAATGTTTTTTACACCGTAAAATAAACACTGTGTAATCATCCGTACAACTGGACAGTTTGTTTGTGTTTTGGGAACATCTCTTTTGTGATGTTCCCACAATGTTCTCACCAGACTGTTCCCACAACCTAATGAAACATTCTGGGAACCTTTAAATAACCGATTACATGTGTTCTAGGAAGGTTCTTGCGACATCAGGCACAACTTTTATACAAACGTTCTATAATCATCAGCATGACTGGACAGTTTTTGTGTTATGAGAGCATTTGTCTCGACCTAACAAATGTTCTGGGAACTTTCATAGAACCAATTTTGGTTTACTGGGTATTCTATTGGTCTCTACAGTTTGGTCTCTACAGTCTCATTAGCTCAACATGCTACTAGTATCACTTTCTCATTGGCTGTATGATAACTTGGTACGGCCATACCATTTGGGAAGAGAGTGACAGTGTGAATTAAATGTAAAAGCATGAAGGGTGACGTTGCTCAATGCTTTACAAGTTGCCAAATTCTATGGGCCAGATGCTGTCAAAGATCCTTGGACCATTACAAAAAGTGTGTTCAGTAATACATCATCCGTTGAATCTTTGAACTTTAGATGCATCTGATATTGTTTTTAGAGAAAATTAGATACAAGATTAGTGTTGTGTTCAGGAAGCAGAGGGTGTCAATTTTGCCACCACATGAGGGATGTAGAGGCCCATCCAAAGGGACATGGGTATAGTGGGTTTCATCATTGAGGGGGAAAATAGTGTGTTTTTGCTGATAACGCAGCAATGTACAATGCTAAACATAAGGGAATGAACATTAATCTTGCCTTAATTAGTCAATCGATCTTTCAGTGGCGGTAGAGGAGGAACAAAGTCTTAATGACCGAGCATGACCTGGAATGGGCTGTACAGTCGACCCAATCCCCATGGGGGAGGGATGGTAAAACATTGCCCTAGTATACCACTTTCACTGCCAACACCAAATAGAGGTCTAATGCAAGGGTTGTGTGTGTGGGAGATGTTTTCTGGGTTCTTCTTTACTGTTGTTGTTGTTGTTTTCAATGTGTGTGCACCATCATGATGTTGGATTTTCTTAATTGCTTTGCTCTCGCCAATTACTTCTACTTAGTAATGACTTCTTAAAAAATCTGTTAGGGAACTTCAATGTTTGTTTCATTAATAAGGCTAAAGCCAATTTGGATGTGAAATGAGAATAGTCGGGGGTCTATGAAAAGGATCCCCCTGAATATGCATTTAATCACACATCTGACCACAATACAGCTTCCTGAAAATTGCTGATAAATGATCATGCAATCTTTCCAAATGAACTATCCATCAATGGTGACAGGTAAGATATTATCTTAATTAAAAATAGATGTGGGTTAACGATGGTAATGAATTTAGATTGTGAATCGGATTCATACTGTGTCTCTTCCCCTCTTGTTCTCTTATCGTGATGACGATGGTACAAGACTTGTGGACTTGTGAACTGGGTCACAGTTAAATATTTACAGGAAATTACATCGGTTAGACATTTCATCTCATGGAATGTGTGTGAAAGGAAAACGCATAGCCATCTCTAGTGTTGGAATGAAATAGGATTTCTTTGTTWATCTGTTTAAGTGCCCCAAATGCTTTTTATTTCTGATTCGTATGAGTCATACCCTCATAAGAACATTAGTCACATTCCCAAGACTCTTCAGCCAATGCTAAACCACAATCCTCCAGCAAATGGTGCAACAGTGAAACAATTATGGACTTGGATATACTAACGAGAGAGAGGATTGCATTTCGCTCACGTTTCACAATGCTATGTTATAGAAATCAAACCCCTAAAATTATGATAAAAATAGAGATTATGACAAAAGTCTAGTTTGTGCTTGTAGCCATTTCAGTTTCACAGTAACTTTTAGGTCACTTCAGAATGATTAATGAATGGAACATGGAGCATTTGGACTCAGCGGTTCTGGTATTTTTTAACTTCAATATGATATAGTGGACTTGATCTGGATACTATAGAAGAGATGTGACCAGGGCAGCACCAGGCCATCATGGTACTAAGGTCATACATACCATGACACACACACACAAACCACACTATATGGGAGGGTGAGAGAGAGAAATAGAAAGGAAAATAGGGAGAGGGAGTGAAAGAATAGAGAAATCAAGGGAGAGGGAGGAAGAGTTGTCTGTAGGGATGTCGTAGGATCTATGCACTTGGAAGGACAGGGCTTGTGAGGCTGGTATATGAGGGCTTTGAGCCACAGAGCAGAAAAGAGCTGCTATAAATAAACAGTGCAGAAGCACCGATGCGCAGAGATCTGGAGCAGGGGATTCAGATTTATCACTGCCATGACATTTCCCACATGTATCCCTAGTATGGTTGCAAATCTACCATAATCTACAGTAATTTTGGTAATAAACAGAAAATCTATGGCAATCTATCGTAGCTTTGGTAATTTACAGTATACTGGAATAATTGCCTTGCAAAATAATTCACCCCCCTTGGCATTGTTCCTATTTTGTTGCATTACAACCTGTAATTTAAATTTATTTTTATTTGGATTTCATGTAATGGACATACACAAAATAGTCCAAATTGGTGAAATGAAATGAAAAAATAACTTGTTTTAAAAAAAAATTWARAATGTAAAACTGAAAAGTGATGTGTACATTTGTATTCACCCCTTTACTATGAAACCCCTACATAAGATCTGGTGCAACAAATTACCTTCAGAAGTCATATAATTAGTTAAATAAAGTCCATCTGTGTGCAATYTAAGTGTCACATGATCTGTCAGAGGATCTCAGCATATGTTCTGAAAGGCCCCAGAGGCTGCAACACCACTAACTAAGCAAGGGGCACCACCAAGCAAGCGACACTATGAAGACCAAGGAGCTCTCCAAACAGGTCAGGGACAAAGTTGTGGAGAAGTACAGATCAGGGTTGGGCTATAAAAAAGATCCGAAACGTTGAACATCCCAGGGAGCACCATTAAATCCATTATTAAAAAATGGAAAAAATATGGCATCACAACAAACTTGCCAAGAAAGGGCCACCCACCAAAGCTCATGGACCAGGCAAGGAGGGCATTAATCAGAGAGGCAACAAAGAGACCAAAGATAACCCTGAAGGAGCTGCAAAGCTCCACAGCGGAGATTGGAGTATCTCTCCATATGACCACTTTAAGCAGTACACTCCACAGAGCTGGGCTTTATGGAAGAGTGGACAGAAAAAAAGCCATTGCTTAATTATAGAACAAAATAATCAAACATGTTTGGTGTCCGCCAAAAGGAATGTGGGAGACTCCCCAAACATATGTAAGAAGGTACTCTGGTCAGATGAGACATTTTTTTAGCTTTTTGGCCATCAAGGAAAACGCTGTCTGGCACAAACCCAACACCTCACATTACCCCGAGAACACAATGTTTTTCATTGGCAGGGACTGGGAAACTGGTCAGAATTGAAGGAATGATGAATGGCGCTAAATACAGGAAAATTCTTGAGGGAAACCTGTTTCAGTCTTCTAGAGATTTGAGACTGGGACAGAGGTTGTGTTTTAAGGGGAAACATTTAAATGTCTGGGAATGGCCTAGTCAAATCCCAGACCTCAATCCAACTGAGAATCTGTGGTATGATTTAAAGATTTCTGTACACCAGCAGAATCCATCCAACTTGAAGGAGCTGGAGCAGTTTTGCCTTGTAGAATGGGAAAAAATCCCAGTGGCTAGATGTGTCAGGCTGTAATTGCTGCAAAAGGTGGCTCTACAAAGTATTGACTTTGGGGGAGAATAGTTATGCACGCTCAAGTTTTCTGTTTTTTTAGTCTTATTTCTTGTTTGTTTCATAATAAAACATATTTTGTATCTTCAAAGTAGTATGCATGTTGTGTAAATCAAATGATACAAACCCCCAAAAAATCTATTTTAATTCCAGGTTGTAAGGCAACAAAATAGGAAAAATGCCAAGGGCGTGAATACTTTCACAAGCCACTGTATAGGCTATTCATTTATTATATCTGTATTTGTATATAGGTCATATGGTTCAAGAGAAAATAGCCACATTTTTGAAAAAAGTATATCATCAACAATCACATTATTTTCAATTAGTTCTGCAACTCTAGACTTTGTGTCAAACTGCCACCAGTTTGACACGAACAGATTAACAACAAATACATATTGACATAGTAAAATAAATTAAAGTTTGAAAAACAATCAAATATTAAGGACATTTAATGCTGAAGCGCTCATTTTAAACACCAATGATATTCACTAAATTGATGGTTTATATTTAGGATAATATTTTACAGTTTTTTCATTCTATAGTGCATTCGGAAAGTATTCAGACCCCTTGACATTTTCCACATTTTGTTACGTTACAGCCTTATTCTAAATTGTATAAAACAAAAATGTTTCCTCAATAATCTACCCAGACTATTTGCATTGCCCCCCACCTATATTTTACCTTGCTGCTACTGTTTATTATCTATGTCACTTAAATAACTCTACCTACATGTACATATTACCTCAATTACCTCRATTAACTGTTGCCACCACACATTGACTCGCTGTTGTTATTTTACTGCTGCTCTTTAATTATTTGTTACTTTTATTTACATTTTTTTGTTTTACTTTTTATAAAATTGCATTGTTGGTTGAAGGCTTATAAGTAAGCATTCCACTGTATTCGGCGCATGTGACAAATATCATTTGATTTGATTTCAATACCCGGAATGACAAAGCGAAATCAGGTTATACATTTTTGTACATTTATAAAAAAATAAAAAACAGAAATACCTTATTTACATAAGTATTCAGACCCTTTGCTATGAGAATCTAAATTGAGCTCAGGTGCATCCTGTTTCCATTGATCATCCTTGAGATGTTTCCACAACTTGATTGGAGTCCACCTGTGGTAAATTCAATTGATTGGACATGATTTGGAAAGGCACACACCTGTCTATATAAGGTTCCACAGTTGACATTGAATGAAAGAGCAAAAACCAAGCCATGAGGTGGAATGAATTGTCTTTAGAGCTGCGAGACAAGGATTGTGTCGACGCACAGATCTGGGGAAGGGTACCAAAAAATGTATTCAGCATTGAAGGTTCCCAAGAACACAGTGGCCTCCATCATTCTTAAATGGAAGAAGTTTGGAACCACCAAGACTCTTTCTAGATCTTGCAGCCGGGCCAAACTGAGCAATCGGGGCAGAAGAGCCTTGGTCAGGCAGGTGACCAAGAACCTGTTGGTCACTCTGACAGAGTTCCTCTGTGGAGATAGGAGAACATTCCAGTAGGACAACCATCTCTGCAGCACTCCACCAATCAGGCGTTTATGGTAGACTGGCCAGACGAAAGCCACTCCGCAGTAAAAGGCACATGACAGCCCACTTGGAATTTGCCAAAAGCACCTAAATGACTCTCAGACCATGAGAAACAAGATTATCTGGTCTGATGAAACCAAGATTGAACACTTTGGACTGAATTCCAAACGTCACGTCTGGAGGAAACCTGGCACCATCTCTACGAYGAAACATGGTGTGGCAGCATCATGCTTTAGGGATGTTTTTCATTGGAAACTGGGAGACTAGTCAGGTTTAAGGGAAGATGAACGGAGCAAAGTACAGAGAGATCCTTGAAGAAAACCTGCTCCAGAGTGTTCAGGATCTCAGACTGGGGCGAAGGTTCACCTTCAAACAGGACAACGACCCTAAACACACAGCCAAGACAATGCAGGAGTGGGTTTAGGACAAGACTCAGAATGTCATTGAGAGGCCCAGCCAGAGCCCGGACCTGAACCCGATCTAACATCTCATCCAACCTGACAGAGATTTGCAGAGAAGAATGGGAGAAACTCCCCAAATACAGGTGTGCCAAGCTTGTAGCGCCGTACCCAATAAGACTTGAGGGTCTAATCGCTGCCAAATATTCAACAAAGTGCTGAGTACTTATGTATTTTTTATAGATACATTTGGAAACATTTCTAAAAACCTGTTTTTGCTTTGTCATTATGGGGTTTTGTGTGTAGATTGATGAGGGGGAAAAACAATTKAATCATTTTTAGGATAAGGCTGTAACGTAACAAAATATGAAACAAATCAAGGTGTCTGATTACTTTCCGAATGCACCGTATATATATATTTTTTAWCATCTTTAATTTCATTATTTCATGAATTTTACACAGAGGGCCAGCGATTATATAACATACATCTGTGATAATCTGAAGTACCCAAAAGGGCCACTAGATGTATTGTGATAGATTACATAAAATCCTTGAAAGGTTTTGTTAAAGGAATTTTGATTCCTGTTTATTAACCAATTCAATTAAAACACTCTGCCCATAAATAAGAATTTGTAAGATAATTATCAGCATAAAATGGACAGATACCAGTCTTAAAATCAATCAATCAATAGCGTTTATTCTCGAGAGTACTGAATCATAGTACAATTTACATCAGGTTATATAATAAAGATGATGTCATAGGTTTTAATGTCCAACCTCCTCTCAGATACAATGGCAATACAGTTCGAGTTCTCATTACTGTCTGCCACCTGTTAAACTATCTACAACCAACCCAAGGTCTTTCCCCTCCCTGGGTAGAGACATCATTCTAGCCTGTCTGAAGATAAACCCATTCTTTCTAACAATAACACATAACATTCAACATTTATGAGTTATAATTCTAAGTCAAATGTATACATATTTTAGTCATTAAACACAAAAATCCCGTAACAGGTTTCGTGGTAAACTTGAAAAGTTTCCAATAATATGTGTAACGGCTGTCCTCGCTGACAGAAGGAGAGGACCAAAACGCAGAGTGGTTAGTGTTCATTATTTAATGAAAGTCAACAAAACACTTCAAAATACAAAACAACCAACAAACGTGACAAAACCGAAACAGTCCTGTGTGGCACAAACACTGACACAAGAACAAATACCCACAAAACACACGTGAAACCCCGGCTGCCTTAGTATGATTCTCAATCAGGGACAACGATTGACAGCTGCCTCTGATTGAGAATCATACCAGGCCGAACACAAAATCCCAACATGGAAAATCACACATAGACAAACCCACCCAACTCACGCCCTGACCAACTAAATAAATACAAGACAAAAGAAAAGAAAACAGGTCAGGAACGTGACATAACCCCCCCCCTTAATGTGCGAACTCCGGGCGCACAAGCATTAGCTCTAGGGGAGGGTCTGGGTGGGCGTCTGTCCACGGTGGCGGCTCTGGCGCTGGTCGTGGTCCCCACCCCACCATAGTCAATCCCCTCTTCCGTAGCCCTGTCTCTTATACACATCTAGATGTGTATAAGAGACAGCTCTTCCGTAGCCTCCTCCAAATTAACCCCACTAGATTAAGGGGCAGCACCGGACTAAGGGGCAGCACCGGACTAAGGGGCAGCACCGGACCTGTCTCTTATACACATCTAGATGTGTATAAGAGACAGGTGTACGCCGGCCCGAGGAGACGCACTGGAGACCAGATGCGTTGGGCCGGCTTCATGACACCCGGCTCGATGCCCAACCTAGCCCTACCAGTGCGGCGAGGTGGAATAGCCCGCACTGGGCTATGCTGGCGAACCGGGGACACCATTTGTAAGGCTGGTGCCATGTACGCCGGCCCGAGGAGACGCACTGGAGACCAGATGCGTTGGGCCGGCTTCATGACACCCGGCTCGATGCCCAACCTAGCCCTACCCTGTCTCTTATACACATCTAGATGTGTATAAGAGACAGCACCGAGCCTGCCCAACCTTACCAGGTTGAATGGTCCCCGTAGCCCTGCCAGTGCGGCGAGGTGGAATAGCCCGCACTGGGCTATGCTGGCGAACCGGGGACACCATTTGTAAGGCTGGTGCCATGTACGCCGGCCCGAGGAGACGCACTGGAGACCAGATGCGTTGGGCCGGCTTCATGACACCCGGCTCGATGCCCAACCTAGCCCTACCAGTGCGGCGAGGTGGAATAGCCCGCACTGGGCTAAGCACGCGTACTGGGGACACCGTGCGCTCCACCGCATAACACGGTGTCTGACCAGTACGACGCCCTCTCACTCCACGGTAAGCACGGGGAGTTGGCTCAGGTCTCCTACCCGGCTTTGCCACACTCCGCGTGTGCCCCCCCCCCAAGAAATTTGGGGGTCTGACTCTCGGGCTTCCGTGCTAGCCGCGTACCTTCATACCGCCGGTTCCTCTCTCCGGTTGCCTCTGCTCTCCGAGCTGTCTCCAGCTGTTCCCATGGGAGGCGATCCTTTCCGGCCAGGATCTTCTCCCATGTGTAGCAACCCTTGCCGTCCAAAACGTCCTCCCATGTCCAATTCTCCCTTTTGCGCTGCTGCTGCTGTCGCTGCCCTTTTCCACTCTGCTTGGTCCTTTGGTGGTGGGTGTTTCTGTAACGTCTGTCCTCGCTGACAGAAGGAGAGGACCAAAACGCAGAGTGGTTAGTGTYCATTATTTAATGAAAGTCAACAAAACACTTCAAAATACAAAACAACCAACAAACGTGACAAAACCGAAACAGTCCTGTGTGGCACAAACACTGACACARGAACAAAYACCCACAAAACACACGTGAAACCCCGGCTGCCTTAGTATGATTCTCAATCAGGGACAACGATTGACAGCTGCCTCTGATTGAGAATCATACCAGGCCGAACACAAAATCCCAACATAGAAAATCACACATAGACAAACCCACCYAACTCACGCCCTGACCAACTAAATAAATACAAGACAAAAGAAAACAGGTCAGGAACGTGACAATATGACCCTCCCTTTGCAACCCTACTCCCTGCTCTACTCTCCCTGCTCTCTCTGTCCCAGCATCCCTCCCATGACTTGTGCACTATTTACATCTCTTTATCTAGAGTGGATGTGGGCAAAATAAAATAAACTCCCTGATCAATGTATGTATCAGTAGCAAGCTACTTCATCAACCCCCTGAAGTGTTACTCTATATTGTATACCCATGCTGATTCCTATCGGAAGATTCCTATAAAACAGCTTAGCTAAAACCYTGACAGGCCCAGGGCACAACTCAATCGAACCCACATTGCAGTATTTGCACAGTTTGCATCATACAGTATGAGAATGTATTTTTCCAGAGCTCAAATAAAATAGCAGAATGGTTGTGGATACTGTAACAATACCAGGGAGACTCCCATCACAGCTAGATGTTTCCTGTTTCAGATAAGTCACGGTATTGCACATGCTGTGGTTTGTTAATAACAAAGATACATTGCTATAGTGCCTGCGATTAAATATTAAGTATTTTTGCTGTCCTCACCTCGCTAATATGAAGTATGAATTGTTAGATTAATTACTGTGTTGGATAAAAATYAATAGTCATGGTAGAATGATGATTTGTGTTTCACTATATCATATGTATGTTTATTTTCATATGACTTATGTTTATTTACTTTGTAAGTTTTTAAGGTCACATTGAAAGTTCATTACACTTTCGGGGGAACAAGAAATGAATGCATGTTGTATGTAGTTTCATGCAGGTGCACAGATTTTATGATCCCTGCAATATTTATTGTGCACTTTTGTTAATTTTAATGTTTAATGCTTTTTCAAAGCCCTGGACGGTGTAATGTTCAAAAGTTGCCAGGTAAAATTCTGAATTAAGTGGAGTTGAAAGCAAATTCGACCACCCTTTCTTTGTTACTCACATAGCATTGCACTCCACCAGCCATTAATCTCTCTACTAAGTCCAGCTTTGAAAACAACAAAAAATAGGAAGGACTCAGTGGGCAAGTGCATCCTGCTCGTTCATGATGCCATCACATATTAATGAGTATAGTGTCAAATAGGGTTGGTAGAGTGCAGCGTTAACTATGCAAATTGTTAATTAATTATTATTATTATTATTATTATTATTTTTATTTTCTCATATGAAGGTTGTCTGAGCTACAATTTTCAGCACACAAATTGTTTTCCCGTAACCCTGTACCTTGTCTCATAGAACTAATGAATCCGTCCTCATTGACAATAGTAAGTTAATATTAGTTCATACACTTTTTAAAGCAACATACATTTGTAATTAAATAGCCATATTGTGAAAAATAAGAAAAGGTAAGTAGCTAATTAGTTTATTTGTAAGGTTGTATGACTCGATACATAGAGTATCCAATTGTACTACTTTGTCAACTAACTACAGAGCAGAAACTGTGGCCTTTAAAGATTTGTGCTGCTTCAACTTGATCTATTTCCGAGTGTAGTGGGTGGGCACAATTCATCTTCCTACAAAAGCATTAACATCACATTAAGAAAACACATACCACAAGTCCCATAGCCAAATGCTAAAGAGCACCCTCTCAAACTGCACAACATCGCTCAACGTAATGTAGTAAAGAGCTGCAGTCCAGAGCATTTCCAGCACAGAGATCTCTCTCCAATTTGGCTAGTGTTTCTCTTKTCAACAGGAATTCTTGGCGACTCACTGTGCATGAATAATGACCAGTGTTAATTCAATCAAGCAACCTTTAAAAAAATCCCCCCATCTCACATAACAATATGACAGCCCATGTCAACAGCAATCACTCTAAATCAAAGATGAAGGTGAGGATGAATACATTCACTTGATCGTACGACACAACTATCTTTCCTTCCATCTCCTCTCAGTTTGCATCATTCTGCAGGAAAGAGGCTGATGTAATACCTGCAAAACAAGTTTGATTACACATTAAAACACAAATGTTAATACAACCTCTAGCAAATCACTACATGAGTAGATTTCACTCAGATGAAAATGCCTGACTTACCGACAGCCTGGTGCTGACAAATATACTGCTACCGCTTGAGAGCTGAACAGCTTTTTGAATCAGAATCTTGGCAAATTGAATTTCAGATAACCACTGAATTAGTTTTTTGTCCAGATACCCAAGGCCTATATGGATCTGAAAGAGTCTTTCTCTTTTTTTCAACGCCGACAGATAATGACTTTCAGAGAGCGAGAGTAAGATATTGAGTGAAGAACGGAGAGAGTAGAGAGATAAAGAGGAGAGTGAGGAGAGATGACTACATTTGTAATATGTGAGGTTGAGCCATGATGCCATGAGGAAATGACGGGTCATTGATCATCAGAGCTCACAGAGCCAAGAGACTCTCCTGAGAGATGGCTAAATAAACACTCAGGTGGGAAAATGGTTAGTGTTGGCAATGACACTCTCAGCAAGGACAATGTGTGACTGGCAAATCAGACAGCGGGATTATGGGTGGTGGGGTTACCTTTCCTGCACCTCACCCACCCCCATCCAGTCCCCCTAAAGATCTATTTGGTGACGTAAGGGGGTCTTGGAAACCACTGAGTAAGGAGCAGATATATCGAAGGATACGGAGGTTATTGCAAATGCTGATCCAGGTGATTTGGAATGTAAAGTTAATTGAATCTCGAGGACTAGACCCTGTTTCATAAAACATTGGGTAGTGGGTTTGATGGCTTCRAGGAGAATACAGATGTAGGATCTTAATTTGAGCCAGTTTGTTACAGCAGGAAATGTGAATTATTATGTGGATTTTAATTCATGGATATTTTTTGTAGAGGTTGATACATTTTACATTAGGGCAAATCAAGTCTGACTTTTTAAAGTGGAAATGACAAACTTTAGAAGCTTTTTTAAACCTTGAATTCTCAACAACAAAATACTGATCAAATTAATATCCTACATCTGTAACACTGCAGTCCTTTCAGCTATAGGATCCCTACGACTTGTGCACAAAGGAGGAACAAAGATACTATTGACAAAGGGAATTTCCATTCATCCATGAGAGTAATGTTGGGGTAACTTGTCCAAAGAACTCATTACAGGCTGACTACACTGCTAGCGTCGCGTGTGCGAGCGTCGCAAAATAAATTTAGACATACATGTTATTCAATTATTTCACTCACACTGCTCGAGCACGCCAACAAGCGTCTGCGTTGCCAAGGGCTAAAATAGACGCAGAAATAGAGCGTTTGCATTGCCAAGGGCTAAAATATATGCAGACATATTCAAATCTATTTCTGACGCAGATTGCGCTGCAAGTCCTGCCTCTCCCATCTCCTCATTGGTTTATAGGAGCAGGTTACCCACGTGCCGTTTCCTCATTGGTTATACCCACGTGGGTGACGAACAAGGTCAGTGGCGGTAATCCACGTAACTTATGAAAGTTGCCAATCGCAATATGAAGTCAAGAGAAGAAAAAGCCTGGAAAGAGGAGAGATGACTAGAAACGATTCGGTTGACCGTTTTGTGCTTGGATTAATTGGCGGAATGGAGGACCTTGTGCATTTCAGGTAAAATAACAACTCAATGTTTAAATCAAATCAAATTGATTATAAAGCCCTTCTTACATCAGCTGATATCTTAAAACTTCTTGGAACTATAGGGGGTGCTGTTCTGCATTAGCATATTTGGGTCTCCAAATTAAACTGCCTCGTGCTAAATTCTTGATCGTACAATATGCATAKTATTGTTATTATTGGATAGAAAACACTTTCTAGTTTCTATAGCCGTTGGAATTTTGTCTCTGAGTGGTACAGAACAATATCTACAGCACTTTTCATGACAGGGGTCAGATTTCAGAAATTTTTACCCCTGATCTGGAGTCTGTTTTTAAGGCGACAGTGAATGCTATGAAGAAACCGACACTGCCTACGTCTTCCTCTGGGTGTCTGTACGTCATCACGTTTTGAATGGAGTCGATTGCACAATCACAGCCATATAAAACACGAAAACGTAGAAGTACCGCTCTCTTCCTGCATGCGTCGTGCGCAGAGATGGGCATCAGACCTGCCTCCTTCCAAATCGTTGTTTAGAGAGTAATATTCTCCGGTCATGTTTTTAGTCGTTACAGTTGTTAAAAACATCATAATGTAGTTAATTTGAACCGTTTTATAGCAATTTATATCCGTTAGTGCGATTTTGAGGAATTTCTTTGTTTGCACTCTGAAACTTTGGACACGTTTTGGGGTCCCGTTCGATCGTTAGTGGATATTTCGAAGGCAGAGGACACTATCGACCAAAAGAAGATTACAACATAGAAAGGATACATTGCCCAAGAATCTGATGGAAGAACAGCTCAAAGTAAGCAATATTTAATATGATAAATCGTTGTTCTGTCGAAATATTTTAAACGCATATTTCGCCTTTTTGTTTGTTATCGCGTCACTTGGCGAACCCTGTATTGAAAAGTAGGATATTTAAAAAATGTAAGTCAGCGGTTCATTAAGAACTAATTTGTCTTTCGATTCCTGTCAACCCTGTATTTTTTAGTCAGTATATGATTAGCTTTCGATTAACTAGATCACTCTGAAAGCTGACGTCCCTCATTTGATGCTTGAGTTGCTACTATTTTCATTGTATAACCACGGTTTTGTATGGCTAAATATGCACATTTTCGAACAAACTGTATATGTATGTTGTAAAATGATGTTACAGGAGTGTCATCGGAAGAATTCTGAGAAGGTTAGTGAAAAATTAATATATTTTGGCGGTGATTACGTTATAGCGCTCTTTGGCTGGAATCGATGCTCTGGTAACGTTTTCACATGTGGTATGCTAACTTATCGATTTATTGTGTTTTCGCTGTAAAACGCTTAGAAAATCTGAAATATTGTCTGGAATCACAAGATCTGGGTCTTTCCATTCTATGCTTTGTCTATTCTTATGAAATGTTTTATTAAGAGTAAATTGGTCATACACGTTGCTCTCTATAGTAATTCTAGTGTTCTGTGATGGTCGGTGCATTGTAAACTGTGATTTCTACCTGAAATATGCACTTTTTTCTAACAAAACCTATCCTATACCATAAATATGTTATCAGACTGTCATCTGAAGAGGTTTTTTCTTGGTTAGTGGCTATCAATATCTTAGTTTAGCCGAATTGGTGATAGCACCTGAAGTAGTAAGAACTGATGGAGTTAGAAAGTGGTGTATTTTGCTAACGTGTTTAGCTAATAGATTTCATATTTTGTCTTCCCTGTAACATTTTAAAAATCTGAAATGGTGGCTTTATTCACAAGATCTGTATCTTTCATCTGGTGTCTTGGACTTGTGATTTAATGATATTTAGATGCTACTATCTACTTGTGAAGCTATGCTAGCTATGCTAATCAGTGTGTGGGGGGATGGGGGGTGATCCCGGACCCGGGGTAGAGGCTCGTTAGAGGTTAAAGTGCTGTACAGAAACCCAGCCTAAAACTCCAAACAGCAAGCAATGCAAGTGTAGAAGCAAGGTGGCTAGGAAAAACTCCCTAGAAGGCCAGAACATAGGAAGAAACCTAGAGAGGAACCAGGCTATTAGGGTGGCCAGTCCCATTCTGGCTATGCCGGGTGGAGATTATAACAAAACATGTTCAAATGTTCATAGATGGCAGCAGGGTCAAATAATAACAGTGGTTGTCAAGGTGCAACAGTTCAGCACCTCAGGAGTCATTGTCAGTTGACTTTTCATAGCCGATCATTCAGAGTATCTCTACTGCTCCTGCTGTCTCTAGAGAGTTGAAAACAGCAGGTCTGGGACAGGTAGCATGTCCGGTGAACAGGTCAGGTTCCATAGCCGCAGGCAGAACAGTTGAACGTGGAGCAGCAGCACGGCCAGGTGGACTGGGGACAGCAAGGAGTCATCAGGCCAGGTAGTCCTGAGGCATGGTCTAGGGCTTAGGTCCTCCGAGAGAGAGAAAGAAAGAGAGAAAGAGAGAATTAGAGAGAGCATACTTAAATTCACACAGGACACCGGATAAGACAGGAGAAATACTCCAGATATAACAGACTGACCCCAATAAAGACTTAAAAATAGAGACCGAGTCTGCGTCTCTCACATGGGTAGGCAGACCATTCCATAGAAATGGAGCTTTACAGGAGAAAGCCCTGCCTCCAGCTGTTTGCTTAGAATTTCTAGGGAGAGTTAGGAGGCCTGCGTCTTGTGACCAGAGCGTACGTRTAGGTATGTACGGCAGGACCAAATCAGAAAGATAGGTAGGAGCAAGCCCATGTAATGCTTTGTAGGTTAGCAGTAAAACCTTGAAATCAGCCCTTGCCTTAACAGGAAGTCAGTGTAGGGAGGCTAGCACTAACATGATCAAATTTTTTGGTTCTAGTCAAGATTCTAGCAGCCGTGTTTAGCACTAACTGAAGGTTATTTAGGGCTTTATCCGGGTAGCCGGAAAGTAGAGAATTGCAGTAGTCTAACCTAGAACTGACAAAAGCATGGATAAATTTCTTTGGACAGAAATTTTTGCAATGTTACATAGATGGAAAAAACTGGTCCTTGAAATAGTCTTCATATGTCCGTCAAAAGAGAGATCGGGGTCCAGAGTAACGCCGAGGTCCTTCACAGTTTTACTTGAGACGACTGTACAACCATCAACATTAATTGTCAGATTCAACAGAAGATCTCTTTGTTTCTTGGGACCTAGAACAAGCATCTCTGTTTTGTCTGAGTTTAAAAGTAGAACATTTGCAGCCATCCACTTCCTTATGTCTGAAACACAGGCTTCCAGCAAGGGCAATTTTGGGGCTTCACTATGTTTCATCGAAATGTACAGCTGTGTGTCATCTGCATAGCAGTGAAAGTTAACATTATGTTTCCGAATGACATCACCAAGAGGTAAAATATATAGTGAAAACAATTTTGGTCCTAAAATGGAACCTTGAGGAACACCAACATTTACAGTTGATTTGTCAGAGGACAAACCATCCACAGAGACAAACTGATATCTTTCCGACAGATAAGATCTTAACCAGGCCAGAACTTGCCCGTGTAGACCACTTTGGGTTTCCAAAAGAATGTGGTGATCGATAGTATCAAAAGCTGCACTAAGGTCTAGGAGCACAAGGACAGATGCAGAGCCTCGGTCTGACGCCATTAAAAGGTCATTTACCACCTTCACAAGTGCAGTCTCCGTGCTATGATGGCGTCTAAAACCAGACTGAAGCATTTCGTATAAATTGTTTGTCTTCAGGAAGGCAGTGAGTTGCTGCGCAACAGCTTTTTCAAAGAATTTTGAGAGGAATGGAAGATTCGATATAGGCCGATAGTTTTTTTATATTTTCTGGGTCAAGGTTTGGTTTTTTCAAGAGAGGCTTTATTACTGACACTTTTAGTGAGTTTGGTACACATCCGGTGGATAGAGAGCAATTTATTACATTCAACGTAGTAGGGCCAAGCACAGGAAGCAGCTCTTTCAGTAGTTTAGTTGGAATAGGGTCCAGTATGCAGCTTGAAGGTTTAGAGGCCATGATTATTTTCATCTTTGTGTCAAGAGATCTAGTACTAAAACACTTTTGTGTCTCCCTTGATCCTAGGGCCTGGCAGAGTTGTGCAGACTCAGGACAACTGAGCTTTGGAGGAATACGCAGATTTAAAGAGGAGTCGGTAATTTGCTGTCTAATGATCATGATCTTTTCCTCAAAGAAGTTCATGAATTTATCACAGCTGAAATGAAAGCCATCCTCTCTTGGGGAATGCTGCTTTTTAGTTAGCTTTGCGACAGTATCAAAAATACTTTTTAATATTTCTTATTTTCCTCAATTAAGATGGACAAATAGGATGATCGAGCAGCAGTGAGGGCTCTTCGATACTGCACGGTACTGTCTTTCCAAGCTAGTCGGAAGACTTCCAGGACAAATTATCTAGCAAGTKCAGGACAAATTAGCTAGCTTAGCTATCCCAGGACAAATTAGCTAGCAAGTGCAAGCTAGCTAGCTAAATTGCCATAAATGTTTAATGCTTTTCGACCTGTGTCGTTATCGCCTTTGGTGTGGGGGTACAAAAGGCATTTATGCACGATGGCGCACGATTGCGCACGCGCACAGCCRGTTTCGGTTCCGTGTTATACAAAACATTCCCAGATGAGTATGAAAAAGACTACAAGGGAGAAACAAATCATTGTGTTTATTCAACAACAAAACAGTATTCTACTACACAAATAGGCAATGCAATACCTAACATCTTGTGGACGTCAAAGACGTCTTTGTCATCAAAATGTGTTAGATTGTTGGTGGATATTTTTATGATAAGAGTAGTGTAATTGTATTTTTTTTGTTTCTTCTGTTGGTGATGTCAGATGCCACAAGTGCACAGACAATAACTGTACACATACTTGTTAATGCAGTGACACCACTGGCCAGCTGGTGATGGGACGGCCCACTGATTCTGTCTGTCTAAAGATAAAGCTGATGCAGTTTAGTAGCTGGAGAATCTTGAGCACTCATGAAACTACAGCACTTTAAAAAATCGATTCAAACCTCATTTGAAGACATTGAACCTTCCTCAGGGTCTATTATGTTCACTTTCATGCACATAGAATGGCCACCGAACGTCCATGTTCAGCAACACCAAGGTTACAGTCATACAGGTGCCTTTGTCCTGAACGGTGGCATTATTTCAACCATGGTTTGAAACACGGGAGAGGATCTTATATATGGTTATAGATGTATACAATGAGGTGCTCTTTGGTCATGGAATGAAATACCATAGAACATAAAGAAGTTGATGCTGGTTACTAAACAACGCCGACAAAGCATTTTGTCAACAAACTTCCAGAACTAATCAAGGCACTCTAATGTAGTGGACACATTTAAAAGCCTTTTTTTGTTTCCAGCATATGCATAGACAGAATACAAACACAATGTCTTGTGGCTACAACAGCCTTCATCAGGGTGACGAATAGTATTTTGAGTTTTCCCACATTGACACATTGTCCGGAAAATAGGTATTTGGGAGTGCTATTATTCTTTGGTGTTGACAAGAATTAATAGCTATCGGACTTAGAGCCCACGATTATACTTCTCTTATAATGTGGATTAATAGATTGTATATTGTTAGGATTGGGAAATGGAATGATGGTAATCAGGAGGACTGGAGTTTTTCGTTTCAACAGCAAATCTTACAGGTCCTCATAATTTCGTCATTTATTTGTGGGCTGAAATCTTAAGGCTTCAAGAGTTAGAACAGGAGGCGTTGCAATTAATCAGTCACTGACTCAGTATGCACAGGTCGTGCTCACGTTTTCACTGGCCCCGTTTATACCTGGTTCTAACTTGTGTCCTTTGTCCCAATGTTGTCCACATTCTGATTGTTTCCACATTTTTTGACCGGTGTACACAATCAAAATACACATTGTGATCTGATTGTGATCATCCTGCCCAACTCACGAGATAGTCAGACACACATTGTGTCTGGATATCTTACAAGCGTAGACAGATCTGGACAGAGAAACCATTTAAATCATTATTATTATTATTCATAAATCATTGACAGGTGGGACCATTGACTGATTACATCAATATGTGTCTAACAATGAAATAATATATATATATTATTTTGAAAGAATGGCTGTGAAATAATTTTCATAGAGGAAGGGACCAGGAAATCTGGTCACAATTCAGACACAGTGGACAGATAACAATCAGAATGTAGACAAAAGAACAAAGGACCCATGTATAAAAGGGGCTAAAGAGGGACCAGAAAGATGTTCCATCTGAACAAGGCAACTATCGACATTGAAAAGCACATTTTGTAAAATATGTGAAAGAGTTAAGGTTCAATTTTACCACATTTTTTGGATGACAACACAAAATTGATTGATGAGTTCTGTTTCACGAGAATCTTATAACTGAGAATTTAAGTTTGTTCAAATAAGGTCAAAATACAATCAAGACAATAGAATAAAGATGAAATACCTTAAATTGATTGATTACCACTAATGTTCCTTAATAGACAACAGAGTGTCTGGGTAGTGGGAGGAAAACACTTTGCTTATGTCTAACATATTTCCACTAGGTAACTACAAAGGCATCAGACAACAGATAATTATGCACAATTTGTTCTGGCATATTGCTTTATGATAACCAAGATTAATTAGAATCGCATGACTCTTCATGGACAGGGGTTGAATGCAATTATTAAATAAATACAGTATATAATAAATTATGTATAGTGAAAACATGGTCAATTGTCATACATCACAATTACCACGAGAAGAATGCCAAATAACTATGACAGTACTATTCATTACCGTTATTCTCTAAAGTGTGTTAGAGAGACAGGGAGATTGTGCTTTGAAGTGTGTGTGTGTGTGTGCACATCCCAAGAGTAAAACAATCAAACATACAATATAAAGTCTATTCTCAGCTCCTGTAGTTAAAACTTATTTGTGGGAACATTTAAAGCAGTGAATGTTAAGGAGGTGGATCCCCGGGTACAGGGTCTTAACATAACTCAGGAGTAGTTGTGTTGTGCTTTGTACATTACGTATTCTAGTCCCTTTATTCCCTGGTAAACAGACAGAAATAACCCTTACAAAAAAAGATTGCAGTTTTGAAACTGCAATAACTGCAGTCAACTGTGATATTTTGGACACAGTAATTGCAGAATAACTGCAGTGTATTGCAGTTGATCTGCAGTTATACTGCACTCTAACTAGTTACACTGCAAAATTACTGTGGTACAATTTTTTATTTTATTTTGGATGCTGTATTTGCAGCATACTGCAGTTATACTGCATTCTAACTGCAGTTATACTGAAGTGTACTGCAGTTATACTGCAATCCGTATTTACTATTTTTGAACTAGCACTCACCTCTGAGGGAGCCAGTGACGACTGCTCACATATTTTATTTTTAACAATTAACTAAATTATGTAATTTGCCTTAGACTATATTTGGGTATGGTACAAATGTATTACCATTCCAAGGCAAAATCTACTTCCAGGAAATTACAGAATTGCTCAAAATGATGAATTACTTTTGAGTGTAGTCCTCCGAGTAGTTTATATCAACAATGTACTTTAATGTGATTTTCATAAAGAAATGAATGAGCCTTGGAATTGAAAAATGGATCAAGGCCAGACTGTGTAACTGTCAGTCTGTCATATGATGCTAATAATGCTGCCCAGAATAAAGGCAGCTTTCCTTCACAATGCCTGCTGCCTGCACAAACAACCTACTGGCCAGGCTTCTCAGAATGAGCCTGAAGTAAAGCCCCAACCAGTGTTCAGGATTGTTATTCCTTTTGGGGGGTATGCAGCAGAGCTAAGTTTTCCATCTTCCAACCTGAAGCAATTTGAGCTTCAATGTTACAGCTGGAGCTTTGGTGAAAGACCCACTTGGGATTCTTTAATTTGGTTTCCGCTGTGAATTTTCATTACTCATGTAGGTGACAGTGTCATCACCCACTACATGTTTCCTGTGTTTGAGCGAGGGAGGCCCTGTGGCCCCATAATACCTGTTCCCTAGGGGGCCCCTTCCAATCCCCAGAGGATTCCCCCTGTCTTCCCAGCAGTCACTCTGCATTATATTCCCCACAACAGGCACATCCTGCATGAGGAAATGACACTTTAAAGATTATTATCCACACATTTATGCCACTCTATGTGCCAGGGAGACTGGCAAAACTGTCAGTGTGATTATGTCTCGATGGAAACACAGTTGTAAGTTCTGCCTTCTTGTTCCCAGTGAAGAGTCTCCCAGCCACCACTGCTTATTACCACGAATCAAACCAAGCACATCGACAAGCATGAAGAAATTAGTTCTGATAGTTGGGGGAATGTCTTTTATATCAGTTATTTTCTTCTTTTTCACTTTTTACCTACCCTGAAATGACAAACGAAAGCTTCTACAGTTATAAAGTACTTGTTTCCCATTCAAAAGAGTAACGACTACCTAACTGCTCTGGAAGATGTTAATGTTTAACAATGGTTTTTACATGGCCTGGCAAGAATCAAAGATCTTTTAATGAGTCAAACAAACTGTATGTCTCTATTTCAGGGTTCCATGCTTTTGTCCTTGAAGTTTCGATTTAATACAGAAACAAAAGAGAGCATATATTTGTATTTTATAAACCTTTATTTAGGCAAGGAGTCCCATTGAGACAGAGGCATCTTTTTCAAGGGAGCCCAGCATGACAAGACTAGCAGCATTTACACAATAAAAGGTAGAGACACATATACTACAATCATGGCAGGAGTATTTAGCAGGTGACAACACATATAGTGCAAGGGCTACATAGGGTATCTGTATGTACCACATTACTCCATCCTGCAAGCTTTCCTCACTCATAGAACCTGCCATAACAGGCTGCCACATAATACCACTCCCTCTCTGTGGGGAGTATACTAGGTTTGTGTACAGGCCAGTGGGCAACGCAATGTGCTTGGGAATGAGGAGATGTTTGGAACTGTTGGACTCCCTCCTCCTGTGCAGACGTGAGAGCTACTTAGGTCACATTGGTTCACTCTGCTGCACGGAAGGTCAGTGACCCGGGTACAATCACACAGCAAACAGACATTGGTGATGTCAGAGACCTTCAGTCCTCATAGTATTAAATACGGTTTATCCGCAGACCTCAGACTTGAACAAAGGCACACTATCTTTTAGAATATCTTTTTAATTCCTCGCCTAGACCCAGCGGGTGTCTTTTGAAGTGAAATACACAATTCGAACAGCTAAGTTTAGCCCATTAATATCTTACAAACGGGAAACACAAGCCCTGCTTATTATGTGCCAAGATGATAACCTAATTTATAGTACATTATGGTTGTCTGGGGTTTTGACACGGTTCAGTCACTTAATTTGGACTAAGGGCTGACACGTTTTTAGGCTTCCAGTGTTCACTATTGAGGGTGAGTGGTGGTGGAAGACAAATAGTTGATATAAGTATTCTTAAAACCATGTTTCAGCACTCACATTGCCACAAACATTCAGATTTTCTTCATGTTCACATTAAAGCAGATGCTGAAATGTCATGCTTGAGTGGATGTTTACTTTTAGAAGGTGCCCACAAAGCAAAAGTCGAAAACTGCACAACAAATGTGTTCTGACAATTTCCTATATTGCAGTAATTTTTGGAGTGAGGACGAGTGACAGTCTGAACCTAAGGCATTGTGAGGTGTTGCCTCACAGGCATACGGTTTTATTTGACAATCTTTTAGATACAATTTATGCTGTTTATTATAGATGTATGTACATGATTTAGGGCTGTGGGACAAATGTTTAGGTTTGTCTTAGCATCTCAAAGTCATCAAACTGCTTGTTATTGTGACGGATCAGCTAGTCCGAAACACCCGAACACAGGCGGGAGGCATGCAATGAACAGACCAGAGGCCGTGGTTGTGGTTCCTTTTCGTTGCGTTGTCACTAAACAGGTTCTTTCGCCCAACAAAATAATTCCAATACAAGGTAACATCCAACAATGAAACAACCGCGTAAAAATAATAAACATAAACTAAGCAGCTGACCAGAAGGCTGTGGCCAAAAAGGGAACACAAAACAACAAACGGCTCCCCTTGTCTTTAGACTATTGTCTACACATCATATTTACAGGGGGAACGCTTCCCTCTATCTATAGCCTGCCTTGTTTAACATAGAGCCAAGGTACATCGGATGGAAGATGCTTTCTCTGAATGAGGAGGGAGGGAGAGGAGGGAGGAGGGAGGGAGGGAGGAGGGAGGGAGGGAGGGAGGGAGGGAGAGTTGGTTGGGTGGTTGGTGGTTGGTTGGTTGTTGGTTGGTTGGTTGGTTTGGTTGGTTGGTTGGTTGGTTGGTTGGTTGGACGTCCTCACAGGTCCCTGTGTCTGCTCCCAATCCTCTCAAGTGGCACACCTATATAGAGGGAGACACCAAGCCAATTAGTGGGCCCAGGTGTGTACTAATTGGCTTTACACTGAGTACCTATCCCCTGAGGAGGGTGCTGTTGTGTCATCTTCCTCCGGCTAGTCACTGAACCCTCATATTATCTACTGAGTCTTTTAGATTTTTTCAGTTTGTGTGGTTTCTTTACATACTGTTCATACCCTGTACAATAAGTGTATTAGAAGGCTAACCATCACCATTAACTCTGCATCGATAAATCTAAATATTAATTCTAAACGCAACCCGCTTCAAGCCATGTTGACTTATTCATATTGCTGCAGGACATAATGACTTGTACACTTGAGTAACTATGACTACTAAGAGGAGGGGAATGTTTTTTCCAAATTCATGAAATTGGCTATGTTCTGACAAGATTATGAAAGATGGGGGAATGAGTTTCAAAATCCCTGCTGTTTGAATATTCAAAACACATCAGATTATTTGATTTTATGAATGTTATTGATAAAAAACTTGGAAAAGGGGATTCAGTGTTGGGATTAAAAACAGTCTTCAGTATTTTATACACAATTGTATTTTAACTTCATTATACTAATAACTTATTTTTTTTCAATTTGTCTCATTCCCCCAAGTATTTGCTGCTTTGGAAGCGCATTGGATTCCCCATCCCATGTGCTTGCTGCTAAGTATAATCACAGAAATTACAATTAAAAAGCTTAACATTAATCAATTCCTGTGCTGCAATCACCCCAACATGGATAAACGGATGATCAAACTGATTGGAGCAGCTCTCGTTTGTGCATTTGTCTTGCATATTAATTTCCATTCAATAATCATATACTGCTACCAAATCTCTACTTATAGCATGAACTACACTGAACAAAAATATAAATGCAACATGCAACAATATTTTACTGAGTTACAGTTCATATAAGRAAATCAGTCAATTGAAATAAATAAATTAGGCCCTAATCTATTGGTTTCATATGACTCAAGTGAAGGTGAAGAAGCTGGATGTGGAGGTCCTGGGCAGGTGTGGTTACACGTGGTCTGCGGTTGTAAGGCCAGTTGGGCTTCTTGATATGCCACACCTTTTATTTCTCCTTTGTTTACATCCCTGTTTGTGAGCATTTCTTCTTATCCAAGATAATCCATCCACCTTCACTTGAGTTATGTGAAACCAATTTGAAAGAAATACGATTTTGTGCGTATGTGTCACGCCCTGGCCTTAGTTATCTTAGTTTTCTTTATTATTTTAGTTAGGTCAGGGTGTGACATGGGGGATGTTTGTGTGTTTTTTGTCTAGTCTAGGGTGTTTGTATTGTATAGGGGGTTTTGTAGAGTTCATGGGGTTGTGTTCAGTGTAGGTGTTTATGTAAGTCTATGGTTGCCTGGATTGGTTCTCAATCAGAGACAGCTGTCTATTGTTGTCTCTGATTGGGAGCCATATTTAAGGCAGCCATAGGCATTAGGTAGGTTGTGGGTAATTGTCTATGTTTGACGTTAGTAGCTGCACTTTCGTTTGTAGCTTCACGGTCGTTTTTTGTTTAGTGTGTGTTCGTGTTCATTTTCATCTTCTTAAATAAAAGAAGATGTATCTATATCACGCTGAGCCTTGGTCCTCTCTTTCACCGAAGGACGATCGTGACAGTATGGAAAAGTTCTGGGATCTTTTATTTCAGCTCATGAAACATGGAAACACTTTACATGTTGCATTTATATTTTTGTTCAGTATAGTATCTAGGATGAACCAGTCTCATTACTGAAAGTATGGCAAATCTATGATATATGAAGTCTAAGCTTATGTGGCATAATTGCAACCCATCATTCATGTAAATGCCTCAGCCAGGATTCAATCAAAGGTGCATTGTTGACAAGCGTATTGCACATTACTTCTAAAGGCAATTTCCCAGACACCTGCATCCATTGCATTCACGGTAATCGCTGCGCATATCGGCTCAAGCGTAAATTACCATTAAAAGTAAAGTGCGCTTGTCAACAATGCACCTATTGAATTTCAGCCTTAGAGACAGTCAAAACATATTACAGTGTTTACAGTTAATGAATTCCAAGTAATTAAGCATTATTTGCCAAAACAACACTTTGTGCTTATACTGAAGTGTTGACCAACAATGCAAACCACAGTTGTCACATGTGGTGGTTAATTTCTGTATTATCAACTGAGGAGAGTCAAACTTATCACACAAGTCAGAGTTATACTTAAACTGAATCTTTATTAGTGAGAGCTCTGCAATAGCGATGGCTGGTCAACGAACCACCCTCAGATGATTCGTTGAGAGCCACGACACAAAGGCTACAAAAATCGTTTATAGCAAAGATCCATCCCCTAGTCTACATGACAAACAACAGATGTGTGGAATGGGTCACAAGGTGAGACTTGATAAATGAGAAAGGAGTATCCCGTAGCCAGATAGCGTTTGCTATGAAGACTGTTCTTATTGTTCAGTTTGGCCCCTAAGACGAGACTCTGATCTCGTTCCTGGTACTTCATAGCACAAAAAGAACTCATTCTATGGCATAAATCAATTGTCAACTCGAGATACTCCTATCTCAAGTAAAACCCCTTCTTGACCACACACCTGGACAAGCTCACTGAGGGGAGTGAGCCTCTAGGTCATACACTATCCCAGGATAGGATGCTACATCAGAGATGACAAACAATGGTTCCAGACACTACCCCACACATCTTGTCTCAGACCTTATCTCCCCAAAGGCCAAAGGAGGGAGTGACCGGCGCACAGACATTGTGGAGACAAGTAATTGGTTCCCCATTAAGCACGCCATCCCTTCACATGGTTTAAAAATAGGTAAAGACATTCACATATGAAGACAATGTTCCCTCCTGTCCTCCTTTCTGATATTCTGCATAGCACAAGGGACATGTGAAAGACAAGCCTGATTTCTTCCCCTCTCTGGGTCCCAGGTGACTGAGCCCTAGCAGAGGGAGGAAGTGCAACTGCCAACACCAGAGTCCAAAGGGATACATTCAAATAACAAGCATATCATATAAGTATATTATGCAGATAAGACGTCTTAATTATCTATTTTACTTAATTAATTATGATTCTTCCGCCACACACATTTCAACTGTCTCCTATGGCACTAAGATGATAGCAGCACTCTGATGAAACCCTGTTATTCTCTATAATCCTTATGTAAGGAGCAGGGCAGATTCTAATCATTAGTTCTGCATGTGTTTAGCTCTGTGTGTGTCTGTGTTTGTGTGCGTGTGTTTGTGTGTGTGGTAGGGACTGTGGAGCTGGTGAGAACACATCTGACTGGGAGGTTGTTGTGCAACAAAGCCAGCACCACCCACGCTGACCATATGTCAGGACTTCTCACTACTCCACATTCAAATTTGCTTGCGCACACTTGCTCACACACACACACACACACACACACACACACCACACCACACACACACACACACACACACACACACACACACACACACACACACACACACACACACACACACACACACACACACACACACACACACACACACACACACACACACACACACACACACACACACACACACATGCACCGCCTGTCCCAAACTTAACCTTTACCTTAACCATTTGAGTTAATGCCTAACCTAAAATTTCTGAGTTAATGCCTAAACTTAAGCCTAAACTTAACCTTAAACACCTCAAAATGTTACATTTGCAGCAACTTCGAAGACTGTGAGAAGTAGTTGCACACACACACACAGCAGATGTCAGGACCCCTCAGCACTCCACACTCTTTCCCTGTAGCACGCACGCACGCACGCACGCGCACGACACACACACACACACAACACACACACACACACACACACACACACACACACACACACACACACACACACACACACACACCCCTGCTCTGCTCCTTATCCCTGCCTGTGTTTGGTTTTGTAATACCCAGTATGGATGTTTGCACCACGTTATTAGCCTACTGTAGGCATGTCAGGCATTAATATTAATGTATGACTCAGCCATGTCTTGGCAGTTCCTCAATGGAACATAGCCACTTGCCCTCTAAAGCCCCCACTTGGCATATGTATCTTGCTGCCGTTGGTATAATCCATAGTCCCTGGTCAGGGAGACTTTGCTAAACAATCTGCCCTTTAGCAGAAAACACTTTCAGAGTGGCTCAATTGGTACGTGTRTGGACGCTTCAAACAATTCAAATAATGGCGGACTGAAGACAGCGGGGAAGAATCCCTCAAGATAAAAACGTAATATTCAATATCTGACTAAATATTAGCATTTTTTTWATTTATTTTTATTTAACTAGGCAACTCAGTTAAGAACAAATTCTTATTTTAAATGAGAGCCTACCCCAGCCAAACCCTAAAGACGCTGTGCACCACCCTATGGGACTCCCAATCACGGCCAGTTGTGATACAACCTGGAATCAAACCAGGGTCTGTAGTGACGCCTCTAGCACTGAGATGCAGCGACTTAGACCGCTGCACCACTCAGGAGCCAACTTCACTCCACAGACTTGTATACTCGTGGGTAATAACCGTCAATCTGACTAGCAACACAAAATAAATTATAAGGTTAGAGAAATGTATCTACCAATATTACCAACACACTCAACACCCAAATATGTCGGCGAGTAAGCATGGAGAACCAATTCACAAAATAAATATATATATTTACCTTTATTTAACTAGGCAAGTCAGTTAAGAAGAAGTTCTTATTTACAATGATGGCCTAGGAACAGTGGGTTAACTTTCTTGTTCAGGAGCAGAACAACAGATTTTTACCTTGTCAGCTAGGGGATTTGATCTGCCTTTTGGTTACTGGCTCAATGCTCTAACCACTAGGCTACCACAGACGATTTATGCTTTTCACCACCTGGAAAGGTAAGTTTAGAAACCGACTTGCTAAAGTTGATAAATGATAAATAGGAAATTCTTGAAATAGTCAGTAAAGATATAAAGGAGTTGAAGGCGAGCCTCGAGATGAGTGACAAAAAAAGCAGCGACAATGGAGAAAGAAACAAACAAACTAAAAGGTGCAGTCAATACTATTGAAACGGACGTTAAAGAACTTAAAAAATATATGTTTTGGAGAGAAGCCTTACTTTTAATACAGACAAGATCTATACCAGAAAAGCTGGTAGTTACCAGTATTAAAGAGAATGAGGGTGAAGTTTCAGAGTGTGGTGAATGATTCCCTGATTAATGCACTACAGATCACAGATGATACTGTCGACAAACTCAAACCCGAACGTGTACATTATTTCGGACCGAGAGGACAGTGATACGAGCGCCCAATCATTGCCAAATTTGCATTCTTAAGGATACATTATTTATTTTTTTACCTGGGCAAAAGACTCGCTGGCACGAAAATAGGCATGAATGATCAGTCCCTGAAGGAAATTGCAAAGTTCTGTACCAACTCTTCAAAGTGAATAGACTAAAAATGAAAGCGTAGCTCTCCTAGTCGATAAACTGTACATTGATAACCAACTGTTTCGAGACACCAAGACTACTCCATGGCTATTCTAAATAATACAAAGTTCCCATAGAGGAGTTGAATAATAGAACACCCAATATTATTCATTGTAGGGATTGTAATATAAAATAATCTGGAAAACAAAATACAACAATTGATAAAGAAATAAACTACAAATACACTATTCCATTCAAGATAGGGAATAATTACAATAATTAGTATTCAACTTTCTATTTATAGTATTTATAAATAGATAAAGACAGCATTAAATAGATAAAGACAGCATCAAATATAAGGAACTGGAACACAAAAGTACGCAAAAGCCTGAAATTAGGTAGGAATCAACACGGTAGAGATAAAAATACAGCAAACAAAGGACAAAGAAGGCACAGTATGTGCGGTTTGTGCGGGTGTATATGTGGGGTGAATGTTTTTGCGATTGGAAAAGTGTGGTGAGTGAAAAAAGAAAATGTTTGCAAATGCCAGAGCCCATGTATGATTGTGAGCAGGAGCTGTGACAGACACAGTTATAAATGTGGGATATACATTTTAAAATTAATTATAAATAAAGTATATTTATTTATTGACCTATCAGGACGGAATGGTCCCCAACCCTAATGTCACGACTTCTGCTGAAGTTGGCCCCTCTCTTTGTTCAAGCGGTGTTCGGCGGTCGACGTCACCGATCTTCGAGMCATTTTTCATTTTCCATTGGTTTTGTCTTGTCTTCCATCACACCTGGTTCCAATCCCATCAATTACATGTGTATTTAAACCTCCGTTTTCCCTCATGTCTGTAACAGCTTTCTTCTGTGGACGAAGGATCGGACCAAAGCGCAGCGTGGTTAGTGTTCATAATTTTTAATTAAAGCCAATAAACGTGAACACTACAAAATACAAAACAACAAAATGTGAAAATCCGAAACAGTTCTGTCTGGTGCAGACACACGAAGACATTAAGACAACCACCCACAAAACCCAACACAAAACAGGCTACCTAAATATGGTTCCCAATCAGAGACAATGACTAACRCCTGCCTCTGATTGAGAACCATATCAGGCCAAACATAGAAACGGAAAACTAGACACACAACATAGAATGCCCACTCAGCTCACGTCCTGACCAACACTAAAACAAAGAAAACACAAAAGAACTATGGTCAGAACGTGACAATGTCCTTGTCGGTGATTGTTTGATTGTATGTTTGTGCAAGTTATGTGTTGGTGCTTGACGGGTTTTGTACCCACTTTGATTATTTTATATATTTTGTTTTTTGTTTTTTTGTTCTGTTAACTTTTATTAACGACTCAGTTTATCTTCTTATGGCTGGGGGCAGTATTGAGTAGCTTGGATGAATAAGGTGCCCAGAGTAAACTGCCTGCTCCTCAGTCCCAGTTGCTAATATATGCATATTATTAGTATATTTACATTTACATTTACATTTAAGTCATTTAGCAGACGCTCTTATCCAGAGCGACTTACAAATTGGTGCATTCACCTTATGACATCCAGTGGAACAGCCACTTTACAATAGTGCATCTAAATCTTTTAAGGGGGGGGGGGGGTGAGAAGGATTACTTTATCCTATCCTAGGTATTCCTTAAAGAGGTGGGGTTTCAGGTGTCTCCGGAAGGTGGTGATTGACTCCGCTGTCCTGGCGTCGTGAGGGAGTTTGTTCCACCATTGGGGGGCCAGAGCAGCGAACAGTTTTGACTGGGCTGAGCGGGAACTGTACTTCCTCAGTGGTAGGGAGGCGAGCAGGCCAGAGGTGGATGAACGCAGTGCCCTATTTGGATTGAAAACACTCTGAAGTTTCTAAAACTGTTTGAATGATGTCTGTGAGTATAACAGAACTCATATGGCAGGCAGAAACCTGAGAAAAAATCCAACCAGGAAGTGGGAAATCTGAGGTTGGTCGATTTTCAACTCAGCCCCTTTTGAAGATACAGTGGGGTATTGGTCATGTTTGTCTTCCTAATGCTTCCACTAGATGTCAACCGTCTTTAGAAACTTGTTTGAGGCTTCTACTGGAAAGGGGGGCTGAATGAGAGGAAATTGAGTCAGAGGTCTGGCACATATCACATGTTCAGAAAACCAAAGCCTTGTTCCGTTCGACAAATTCCAAAAAGTATCCGTAATGGTCGTAGAAACATGTCAAATGTTTTTTATAATCAATCCTCGGGTTGTTTTTAACAAACATAATCAATAATATTTCAACCGGACCATAACCTATTCATTAAGAGAGAAAAGGAAAATTGAGAGCTTCTCTCGCGCGCGCAGGAACTATTCGGAGGACACCTGACTACTTTTGAAAAATCACGCTAATTTTTCAAAATAAAAGCCTGAAACTATGTCTAAAGCCTGGTCACAGCCTGAGGAAGCCATTGGAAAATGAATCTGGTTGATACCCCTTTAAATGGAAGAAAGACGGTCCAGGAAACACCAATTTWTTTTTWTTTKTATATCACTTCCGGGTTAAATTTTCACAGGTTTTCGTCTGCAGAATACGTTTTGTTATACTCACAGAAAATATTTTGACAGTTTTGGAAACTTTGGAGTGTTTTCTATCCTAATCTGTAAATTTTATGCATATTCTACGATCTGGGCCAGAGAAAATGTCAGTTTACCTTGGGAACGTTATTTTAAGAAAAAAGAAAATTCTGACCCCTAGCACTAAGAGGTTTTAATGTCTACATATCTCAAGTCTGAATCGGGCCCCATGTGCTCAGTGTTACAAGGGTGGTTCAGCACATCAAACTAGTCCGGATGACTGSCTGAGTGGACTAAGGCAGGGTTTTGACAAGCAGGAGTTTACATCCACCTTCTCACATGACAGCCCACTTCATACTGTATATGTTACCTCTGCTATAACTTACATACAGTAGCCGAAAACCTTTTGATTGTAACATTTATTATGACACTGTAGCCTGTAATGAGTGCCATTGTGTACCATAGGGAAAGTATTCAATTCCCAGTGTCTTCTTTAAATTGTTAATTAAAATGTTGTCTGAATATCATCATATATAAATATTTACGCTGTTAAACCATTGGTATTTCAAAACCATTTGATTTTATGAGAGACACAGTCTGCCAAAACATCCTTTTTGTGTTTTGATGCTGCCTTTTACGAGCACAGAAACACCAAAAATGTTTTTCACAAGACTTTCTCAAAACACCAATTTTCAGATTGAAGAACCACTTTTGGTGTTTCAGAGTAGTTCCTTTCTGTTTTGAAATACATTCAGTGTATTATAACACTTACATTGGATGTGCATTAAAACACCCTCCATACATCAAACCTCACCTTAGGTGCACTATTTTTCATGGTTTCACTTCACAATGATGGTGTTTTGAGTCTTTCTATTTTAACAGTGAAGCTATTACGGAATCTGACCGTCTCACTAGGGTTGCCAAACCTCACTATGTTGTGCTTCCTGGTGCATTTCTCTCAATCACTCCATCAGGGATTTGAAGAACACAACACACATGGACCTCCATCTGCTCTTTACCACATTGTAGAACTGTTACTAAGCAACGACCAGGGTTATTTGTCTCTGTTAGCTAATTCTCTGTCACTGTGATAGTAAGTGTATTTACTCTCATCTCCCTGTAGTGGAGGGACCAAGAGACAGTTTTTAATAACAGTCATACAACTGACAATCATATTTAGCATATTACCTTTCCAACTTTGGGTGAGGAGAGGGAGAAAATGAATACCATTGTGTCTTCAATCCCATCCCAGTCTGATTTTGTAGCATACACAAACGTCATTAAGGAGAGGAGCAGTGAGAGGAGCAGACGGGTTTTAGAATACACAGAGAGAAAGAACTGTAGGTCACAGTGTTGATGTTCGTTAGGATCAGTCATGCAGCAGCAGGGTCTGCCTTGGGAGCTGAATGCTGACGTCACAGACAGAGCACATTGCTCAGTCCTGGACAGAGAGCAGAGAGTTGTTCATAGAGCACTCACTGCCCAGCCCAGTCAATGTTCTGGTGTCTAGCACTGCATAATCTAACATTATCTTAATTGTTTTTAATAGAGCAATGTGGTGAAGAAGAATGATTTTATAAGGTTTTATTCTGCAAGTCACTGTTTCACAGAGCTCATGCTCATCGTCGAAAGGTAAACAGACTCCCCAGCTTTTTGAGAAGGATTTAGCATGACATACGTCAACTGACAATGTGTACGCTAAAGCAATAGTGTTAGGCTACTTTGACTTATCATTTCAAATCAAATCAAATTGTTGTTATCACATGTACCAAATACTGCAAGTGTAGGTAGACCTTACAGCGAAATAATTACTTACAAGCCCTTAACCAACAATGCAATTTTAAGATTTGAAATATAACAAATAATTAAGGAGGAGATGGCATTGAAGCGTACACCACATCAATCATTGGCTTCATCAATAAGTTCATCAATGACGTCGTCCCCACAGTGACGGTACGTACATACCCCAACCAGAAGGCATGGAATACAGGCAACATCCACACTGAGCTAAAGGGTAGAGCTGCCGCTTTTAAGGAGTGGGACTCTAACCCGGAAGCTTATAAGACATCCCACTATGTGTCACAGTTCCAAGAGTGGTGATGAAGGAGTCAGGCGCAGAGAGCAGGGTAGTTCAAAAGCAAGTGGATTTAATATTCCAAAGAGATACAGCGAGACGGCTACGCCAYACATACGAGGGCGCGTCAAGAAACAGTCCAAAACAAACAGGACAAAATCTACTTGGAACAGACACCACAAGAAATAACGAACACCACAAACAGAAAAACAAGCCCGCACAAAAGTCRKCGGGCCAACTGGGTTTAAATAGCCCACAATAAACCTAAACACAAAACAGGTGCAACAAATCAGACAAAACTAAATGAAACAGAAAAGGGGATCGGTGGCAGCTAGTAGGCCGGAGACGACGACCGCCGAGCGCCCTGCCCGAACGGGAAGAGGCACCATCTTCGGCGGGATTCGTAACACTATGCCCTCCGATGAACCATAAAACAGTCAAAGTGTCAATACAGGACTAAGATCGAATCGTACTACACCTGCTACGAAGCTCGTCGGATATGACAGGGCTTAAAAACTGTTACAGACTACAAAGGGAAGAAGGACAGTCGAGAGCTGCCCAGTGACACAAACCTACCAGATGAGCTAAACTACTTCTATGCTCGCTTCGAGGCAAGTAACGCTGAAACATGCATGAGAGCAGATTTGCCAAATGGAGGGGGAGGGAGAGCTTTGTACGGGTCTCTGTGTGTGGAGTAAATGTTGTCTAGAGTTTTTTTCCCCTCTGGTTTCACATTTAACATGCAGGTAGAAATTAGGTAAAACGGATTTAAGTTTCCATGCATTAAAGTCCCCGGGCACTAGGAGCGCCGCCGCCGCATGATCCTTTTCTTGTTTGTTTATGGCCCTATACAGCTCGTTGAGTGCAGTCTTAGTGCCAGCATCGGTTTGTGGTGGTAAATAGACAGCTATGAAGAATATAGATGAAAACTCTCTTGGTAAATTGTGTTGTCTACAGCATATCATGAGATACTCTATTTATTTATTTATTTTTTATGTCACCTTTATTTAGCCAGGTAGGCAAGTTGAGAACAAGTTCTCATTTACAACTGCGACCTGGCCACGAATAAAGCAAAGCAGTTCAACACATACAACAACAGACTATATTTTAGTATTCTCCAGTATACTACAAAATTCTATAGTAAGTACTACACATGATCAAGGGATACTACTGTGTGTAGTGTATTCTGCAGTGTACTACACAATTATATAGGAAGTACTACACAATGGAAGGATACTAAAGTATGGTATAGTATTCTACAGTTTCTACAGTTTCTACAGATTTCTATAGAATTCTATAATAAGTATAGTAACACTTTATAACAGTCTTTATAACAGTTATATAACATATTAKAACATTTGTCATCAGCTGTCATAAGTAGTTTTAAATAGTAACAAGTTATTTATTTAACCTTTATTTAACTTGGCAAGTCAGTTAACTTCTTAGCGCAAGGGGTCAGATTTTTTTAAATTATAAAATAACGTGCCCAACGTAAACGGACCTTTTCTCTGGCCCAGATCGTAGAATATGCATATAATTTACAGATTAGGATAGAAAACACTCCAAAGTTTCCAAAACTGTCAAAATATTGTCTGTGRGTATAACAATACTTATTYTGCAAGCGAAAAYCTGAGAAAATGTAACCCGGAAGTGATATTTAAAAAAAGAAATCTGTGTTCCCTGGCCCGTCTAACCTCCATTTAAAGGGGTATCAACCAGATTCCTTCTCCAATGGCTTCCTCGGGCTGTGACCAGGCTTTAGACATAGTTTCAGGCTTTTATTTTGAAAAATGAGCGAGTTTTTTCAAAAATAGTCAGGTGTCCTCTGACTATTTCCTGCACGCGAGAGAGGGGCACCCCATTTTCCTTTTGTCTCTTAATGAATAGGTTATGGTCCGGGTGAAATATTATCGATATTGTTTGTTAAAAACAATCTGAGGATTGATTATAAAAAACATTTGACATGTTTCTACGACCATTAAGGATACTTTTTGGAATTTGTCGAACGGAACACGGCTTTTGATTTTCTGAACATAATGCGCAACCCAAATAGCGTTTTTTTGTGTTAAAAGTAATATTTATCGAACAAAAATAACATTTGTTGTGTAACTGGGAGTCTCGTGAGTGGAAACATCCGAAGATTATCAAAGGTAAGCGATTAATTTTATTGCTTTTCTGACTTTCGTAACCAAGCTAATATAAGGCTAACTGTTCTAGCATTGAAAGCTACACTCACAAAAGCTTGGATTTCTTTCGCTGTAAAGTATATTTTCAAAATCTGACACRATAGGTGGATTAACAACAAGCTAAGCTGTGTTTTGGTATATTTCACTTGTGATTGCATGATTATAAATATTTTGTGTATAAAAAAACTTTATGAAATTGAGCCGGCAGCACAGTTACAGTCAGCAACGCTCTAAACAATATGAAAACAGCCTTACCACCTCTGCTAGTGTGAGTTATGGTATAACATGTAAGAAAATAGTTAGAATGGWTGTTGAAGATGACTGTTCATCCTGTTGTCTTATGCTCTAATGTCAACTGTTAATATCAACTGCTATTACACAGTCTGCATGACAACTTATGTCATATATTATTCAATGCTACATAATTATATACATACCAGATGTTATAACAGGGCTTTATATAATTTACCAAATTCTGTCATGATTCACCTGTGAGGATCTTGGTGAATGGAATCTCTGTCACAGAAGGTTTTGCCGCTCAAAAAACTCTAACGTCCAACAGTGATCACTGGGACAATATAGTTCAACATCCGAATTTGGAGAATGATGAGAGATGGAATATGGGAAATTAATGTCTATTTTGTGATCTCATTAAAAATGGTGTAAAAAAATATTGTAACTTGAAGAGTTTTCACACTGTGTATATCAGGTTTACATCCTTTACGGTGTGTAGGAAATATCGACGATGAAGAGAATAATTTGGTTAAGATAGGAATGTGATTTTAGTTTTCTAACGAGTTCATCGTTTTTGATGATGTTTTGCCGTGTAACTAACCACGTCCGAGGGAGCTTAGAGAGCGTGTCAGTATGACAGAAATGCCGCTTTTTACCCAAGTGTATAAAAGATTGAGTTAAGACAGAACATAACAGACTAGAAGGACCACAAGCTGCAGCTAGGTCTCATTTTCCCAAATATATCCAAGTGTTGTCTCTCTTTCTCGCTTTCTCTCTCTCTCTTTAACTCTCCATCTTTCGTAAGAAGTGTCATATTGTGTTAGTCTGCTAGGGACCTGTTTTCATCGTGTTAAGTTTCTAATCAATAACCTATACCGTGTGTGTGTGTATCCTGTGTTATCATTTAGTTTGTTAGTAAATATATAATAAAATATATTTGTGTGGTACGGAATGATAAGTAAGACTCAGGTTTGTGCAGATTCAAGAAGTCTGCGACATTCAGAATGAGACTGATATGAGGTAATGATTAATAAGTGACTGTTATCGATATATAACCTATATATATTCTTGAGTTTAATTCGGGAGTTGGTAACTCATTAATCAACTTCTTCCGTAGTGCCCCAAATTCCTAATGAGTTAATTGTTACATGATTAATTTAATCTGGTAAAAATTAAACATAGTAGGTAATTATTCAATAAATAACAGTTTAACACATGAATGAAAGTCTTGTCATGACACTCTACATCACATTATTACATTGAATGGTAACCATGTCATATGCCATTATAGAGTGTGCACAGACAACTTAAAGAGTGCGTTCGTAAATTCAGCGCAGATTCTGATTATTTTATTATTTCAACACCTGTTTGAATTTAACTGGTGTCAGTAAACGTCAGCAAAATAACGTAATAAAATTGATCCGGCAGCACAGATACAGTCAACAACGCTCTAGACAACATGAAAACAGCCTTACCACCTCTGCTAGTGTGAGTAAAATGGTCAGAGTTAGGTGTTCTCTTATTTGTGTCTGGAAGTAGCTCCCAAGCTAGCCAACTTTAACCTTGACTGCCATTGTGAGGTCAGAACGTTTGGATCAACCCTACTCCTCCGCCAGAGTGTCCAGTGTGTGCTCTGAACATTCAGAGAGTGAAACGCTCTGAATTTACAAACAAACTACCCAGAGGGCACCCCAGAGTGAATTTACGAACACACTCAAAGTGAGGTGTTATAAAACAGTTATGAAATTTGAGAGTATCACAAAACCATTCAGGATATCCAGGATATACTTCTTCCGGCGCCGACAGAGATGACCGCCTCGCTTCGCGTTCCTAGGACACTATACAGTTTTTGTTTTTTTATAGGTTTTATTACAAACAGTCGGGAGGAACTATTGGACATAGGAGCAACGTCAACTCACCAACATTACGACCAGGAATACGACTTTCCTGAAGCGGATCCTCTGTTTGGTCCACCACCCAGGACAATGGATTGGATCCCAGCCGGCGACCCAAAACAACAGCACCACATAAGGGGTAGACGGAGTGGTCTTCTGGTCAGGCTCCGTAGACGGGCACCACTCCCGAGCATTCTACCGCCAATGTTGACAACAAGGTAGACGAAATCCGAGCAAGGGTTGCCTTCCAGAGAGACATCAGAGATTTAACGTTCTTTGTTTAATGGAAACATGGTTCACTCGGGATACGTCATCAGAGTCGGTACAGCCACCTGGCACGCATCACGCCGACAGAAACAAACATCTCTCTGGTAAGAAGAAGGGTGGGGGTGAATGCCTTATTATTAACAAGACGTGGTGCGATCATAACAACATACAGKAACTCATGTCCTTTTGTTCACCTGACCTAGAATTCCTTACAATCAAATGCCGACCGCATTATCTACCAAGAGAATTCTCTTCGATCATAATCACAGTCGTGTATATCCCGCCCCAATCAGACACATCGACGGCCCTGAAAGAACTTCAATTGACTCTATGTAAACTGGAAACCACATATCCTGAGGCTGCACTTATTGTAGCTGGGGATTTTAGCAAGGCTAATCTGAAAACAAGGCTCCCTAAATTTTATCAGCATATCGCATGTGCAACCCGGGCTGGCAAAACCCTGGATCATTGTTTTTCTAACTTCCGTGATGCATATAAAGTCCTCCCCCGCCCTCTTTTCGGAAAATCTGACCACGACTCCAATTTGTTACTCCCAGCCTATAGACAGAAACTAAAACAGGAAGCGCCCGTGCTCAGGTCTGTTCAACGCTGGTCCGAACAATCGGGTTCCACGCTTCAGGATTGCTTCGATCACGTGGGCTGGGATGTGTGCCGCATAGCGTCGGACAATGACATTGATGAATACGCTGATTCGGTGAGCGAGTTTATTAGAAAGTGCATCGGTGATGTTGTACCCACAGCGTSTATTAAAACATTCCCCAACCAGAAACAGTGGATTAATGGCAGCATTCGCGCAAAACTGAAAGCGCAAACCACTGCTTTTAATCAGGGCAAGGTGACCAGAAACATGACCGAATACAAACAGTGTAGCTATTCCCTCCGCAAGGCAATCAAACAAGCTACGCGTCAGTATAGAGACAAAGTAGAGTCGCAATTCAAAGGCTCAGACACGAGAGGTATGTGGCAGGGTCTACAGTCAATCACGGACTACAAAAGRAAAACCAGCCCCGTCGCGGACCACGATGTCTTGCTCCCAGACAAACTAAACAACTATTTTGCTCGCTTTGATGACAACACAGTGCCACTGACACGGCCCTCTACCAAAACCTGCGGGCTCTCCTTCACTGCAGCAAATGTGAGTAAAACATTTAAACGTGTTAACCCTCGCAAGGCTGCCGGCCCAGACGGCATCCCCAGCCGCGTCCTCAGAGCATGAGCAGACCAGCTGGCTGGTGTGTTTACGGACATATTCAATCACTCCTTATCCCAGTCTGCTGTTCCCACATGCTTCAAGAGGGCCACCATTGTTCCTGTTCCCAAGAAAGCGAAGGTAACTGAGCTAAATGACTTACCGCACCAATAGGTCCACAGACGACACAATCGCAATCACATTGCACACTGCCCTAACCCATCTGGACAAGAGGAATACCTATGTAAGAATGCTGTTCATCAACTACAGCTCAGCATTTAACACCATAGTAACCTCCAAACTCGTCATTAAGCTCGAGACCCTGGGTCTTGACCCCGCCCTGTGCAACTGGGTTCTGGACTTTCTGACGGGCCTCCCCCTAGTGGTGAAGGTAGAAAACAAAATCTCCACCCTGCTGATACTCAACACTGGGGCCCCACAAGTGTGCATTCTCAGCCGTCTCCTGTACTCCCTTTTCACCCATGACTGCGTGGCCATGCACSCCTCCAACTCAATCCTCAAGTTTGCAGACGACACCACAGTGGTAGGCTTGATTACCAACTATGACGAGACGGCCTTCAGGGAGGAGGTGAGGGCCATCGGAGTGTGGTGTCAGGAAAATAACCTCACACTCAATGTCAAAAAAACAAAGGAGATGATCATTGACTTCAGGAAACAGCAGAGGGAGCAGCCCCCTATCCACATCGATGGGACAGTAGTGGAGAAGGTGGAAAGTTTTAAGTTCCTCGGCGTACATATCACGGACAAACTGAAATGGCCCACTCACACAGACAGCGTGGTGAAGAAGGCGCAGCTGCGCYTCTTCAACCTCAGGAGGCTGAAGAAATTCAGCTTGTCACCAAAAACACTCACAAACTTTTACAGATGCACAATCGAGAGCATCCTGTCGGGCTGTATCACCGCCTGGTACGGCAACTGCTCCGCCCACAACCGTAAGGCTCTCCAGAGGGTAGTGAGGTCTGCACAATTCATCACCGGGGGCAAACTACCTGCTCTTCAGGACTACACCACCCGATGTCACAGGAAGACCAAAAAGATCATCAAGGACAACAACCACCCGAGCCACTGCCTGTTCACCCCGTTATCATCCAGAAGGCGAGGTCAGTACAGTTGCATCAAAGCGGGAACCGAGAGACTGAAAAACAGCTTCTATCTCAAGGCCATCAGACTGTTGAACAGTCATCACTAACATTGAGTGGCTGCTGCCAACATACTGACTCATCTTTAGCCACTTTAATAATGAAAAATGTATGTAATAAATGTATCACTAGCCACTTTATACAATGCCACTTTATATAATGTTTACATACCCTACATTTCTCATCTCATATGTATACATTGTACTCTATACCATCTACTGCATCTATGCCGTTCGGCCATCGCTAATTCATATATTTCTATGTACATATTCTTATTCATTCCTTTACACTTGTGTGTATAAGGTAGTTGTTGTGAAATTGTTAGATTCGATTACTTGTTAGATATTACCGCATAGTTGGAACTAGAAGCACAAGCATTTCGCTACACTCACATTAACATCTGCTAACCATGTGTATGTGACAAATAAAATTTTATTTAATTTGATTTGATAGCCTGCACATCTTCCTTTTTTGCACAGCTTTCACAAATCCTGTTGTGGTTTTGTTGAATACTTATATTTGCTTCCATTTAGTTTGAAAAATGTTGTTTTTTAGCAAGTTGTTGTTATTATAATAATCTACATGTTTAATCTCTGGATTTATATACAATTTTTACAACTCAGCAGTTTGTTGTCTTGTTGTCTAACAAATCCTAAATATATCTGTGCTCCAACTTGCCCATGGTTCATGGAGATCCTGGATGGCTTACTGATACCCCTTTACATCCTGTGGTATTAAGCACATTCATAACTGTATTGTAACACCTCAAATGAATGTCACTTAATTGAAGGTGTCTGTGCACACTCTATAATGGCATATGACACGGTTATGACGCCCATCATTCTATTCAATGTAATAATGTAACACAGAGTTTGGTAAATTATATAACACCATGTTATAACATCTGTTATGTAGACACTTATGTAGCATGTAATAACATGACATAAGTTGTCATGCAGAGTGTGTAATAGTAGTTGTTACTAACAGTTGACATAAGAGCATATCAAATATCTTATGCCGTTACTCATAACTATTTAAAACGACTTATGACAGCTTATGACAAATGTTTGAATGTGTCGCATAGCTATTTTAAAGGCTTTATGAATGCATGAATAATGGACACCTATAGTAAAGTGCTACCATAAGTACTATAGTACTCTATAGTAAACTGTTTGAGTCACAATAGGATTTGTTCTGCTTGGGAACAGTCTTCATGAAAGAAGAACAGAAATAAACATAATTATGCATGCTTTCCAACACACTATACTGTATATTCTTCCTACAGAAAAAAATGTGTTAATTGAAACCGAATGGAAACCAAACATACAGTATATGGAAACATTTACATGCAATTATATACAAATAATTGCATACACGTTTGCCCTCCCACTGTCTTATAGTGSCTTTAACCCAGGCGGTCATTTTGTGACATCACCCACTTGGAATGCGCTAATAAAGATCAGAGATACTAGCAAGAGCAGTGTGCGGGTTTCTTATTTTTTCAACAAAAAACAATCTCATGTGACATTCGTCAGAGCAATTTCCCATGCATCATTCCATAACATTTTCAGTTGAAAATAAATCCCTTTTCATAGTGTGTAGATATCTTTCATCTTATTCCAGACCTTTTGGCATGGGGATGAGCTCTGAGAGAAATATCCTGCTCAGTGTCATCTTGGCAGGATGTCTCCGCATCGGTATCCTTTCCCTGGGCTTGGGGCAATATAGCTCTGAGAGGCAATCTTACAGCTGGCTGACTCCAGGCCAGGCCAGACACCTACCGGCCTCATGAAGTAATGGATATAAGAAGGTACCAGAGCACATGCACTGTTCACACAGCACACACGTGGTTCAAATATACAGAAACTGAGCAGATGAGCACACAAAGGCATGCACATGTACACACGCATGCACATGCACACACACACACAAACACGCACACGCACACAGTAAGGGGGCAAAACAATAAGGGCTTAATAAGGGACACAACACAAATAACATCTTGTCATAAATTGGTAATCCCCACTGTGCAGTGCATCCCTGTCTGTCCCATTAGCCCGCCATCGTACAGTTAACTCACAGAGGGCTCGAAATGAGCAATTCATTTTTCCTGACAGATACACAGGAAACCTCCAGTCACAGTTAATCTCAGAAAGCATTCTCACAACTTCATTGTGTCATTATCATTCCCCTTTCTCACAAGAGACCTGGCCATTACCACTGACCTCTGTGGAGAACAATTTATTTCAGGCAACAGATACTGTCTAATTGTGTTTGTCAAGGGAGGATAGAAAGGCAGATATCCAAGATTATTTTGACTATTTTCCAATTCATTTTAGGAGGACTGGGGAGATAAGTTCCTCAGCAGTGAATGAATTGTTATGACATGCTTAACCTTCATCCTTGTTATATAGGTCAAAGCAAGGTTTTAATCAGTAATTAATATATGTTTTATTTGAAATGGGACTTGCTTCAGTAGTAAAGGCAGTCATTAGTTACTGTTACTTTTTACAGCCAGCTATTTTCAAAAGGTTATACAAAAATTCCACAAAATTATTAACTGAGTCTTAGTCCTCAGGCGTATCTAGATTCTTCCAACCTTTTGGGGTGGCTCCTCGTTGGTGAATTCAACAGTATTTCAGTGCGCTATCCTCTCTTGGCTGCCAGCCCTTTCCCTGACAATGTAGCTGACATACACAGCCAATCAAGGGATCATGCCACCAGGCGCTTGCGCCGAATGTTAATTGACAACTCCACTCTCTCCGGATGTTTACAAAAATAAAGATATAAAGCATTTTTGGTCTTTTCCTCTTTTCTATGCATATAGCTGTTCTATTCTAATCGTAAAATAATACGTTCTATTGAAACAAGTTCTTTCCAACCAGAGATTGGATCGACAGTGCTGATTCTTCCTAGGATTAGCATACAATACAATTAACATACAATACAGTAGCTGCTGTTCTTTCTGCTGTGGTGCCAGTCTGCCAGGCAGGCAGGTGCCAGGTTTGTTCTGTGCAGCAGCAGTTGAAATCCCTTTATAACACTGCTGTACAGTCGCGGCCAAAGGTTTTGAGAATGGCACAAATATACATTTTCACAAAGTTTGCTGTCTCAGTGTCTTTAGATATTTTTGTCAGAATTTACTAAGAAATACTGAAGTATAATTACAAGCATTTCATAAGTGTCAAAAGGCTTTTTTTGACAATTGCATGAAGTTGATGCAAAGAGTCAATACTTGCAGTGTTGACCCTTCTTTTCAAGACCTCTGCAATCCGCCCCGGCATGCTGTCAATTAACTTCTGGGCCACATCCTGACTGATGGCTGCCCATTCTTGCATAATTAGTGCTTGGAGTGTGTCAGAATATGTGGGTTTTTGTTTATCCACCCACCTCTTGAGGATTGACCACAAGTTCTCAATGGGATTAAGGTCTGGGGAGTTTCCTGGCCATGGACCCAAAATATTGATGTTTCGTTCCCCGAGCCACTTAGTTATCACTTTTGCCTTATGGCTCCATCATGCTAGAAAAGGCATTGTTCGTCACCAAACTGTTCCTGGATGATTGGGAGAAGTTGCTCTCGGAGGATGTGTTGGTACCATTCTTTATTCATGGCTGTGTTCTTAGGCAAAATTGTGAGTGATCTCACTCCTTTGGCTGAGAAGCAACCCCACACATGAATTGTCTCAGGATGCTTTACTGTTGACATGACACAGGACTGATGGTAGCGCTCACCTTGTCTTCTCCAGACAAGCTTTTTTCCGGATGCCCCAAACAATCGGAAAGGGAATTCATCAGAGAAAATTACTTTACCTCAGTCGTCAGCAGTCCAATCAAAGTACATTTTGCAGAATATCCGTCTGTCCCTGATGTTTTTCCTGGAGAGAAGTGGCTTCTTTGCTGCCYTTCTTGACACCAGGCCATCCTCCAAAAGTCTTCACCTCACTGTGCGTGCAAATGCACTCACACCTGCCTGCTGCCATTCCTGAGCAAGCTCTGTACTGGTGGTGCCCCGATCCCACAGCTGAATCAACTTTAGGAGACAGTCCTGGTGCTTTCTTGAGCGCCCTGAAGACTTCTTCACAACAATTGCAGTTCTTGAAGATCAGATAAATGGTTGATTTAGGTGCAATCTTACTGGCAGCAATATCCTTGCCTGTGAAGGTATTTTTGTGCAAAGCAATGATGACAGCATGTGTTTCCTTGCAGGTAACCATGATTGACAGAGGAAGAACAATGATTCCAAGCACCACCTTCCTTTTGAAGCTTCCTGGCTGTTATTCAAACTCAATCAGCATAACAAAGTGATCTCCAGCCTCCATCCTCGTAAACACTCACACCTGTGTTAACGAGAGAATCACTGACATGATGTCAGCTGGTCATTTTGTGGCAGGGCTGAAATGCAGTGGAAATGTTTTTTGGGTAATCAGTTCATTTGCATGGCAAATAGGGACTTTGCAATTAATTTAAATTCATCTGATCACTCTTCATAACATTCTGGAGTATATTCAAATTGCCATCACACAAACTGAGGCAGCAGAATTTGTGGAAATTAATATTTGTGTCATTCTCAAAACTTTTGGCCATGACTGTACTCCATGAGCAAGCTAGCCCACAGTCCCAGGTTTTCAGCGATGACAGACTCTGGTGTCTGGTTTCCAGGCCCACAGTCACATTGAACTATGACATCCTCTTAATGAGAAGTGACATGGAGTAGAGTGGCCGGACACAGATAAGGGTTAGGACTAAAATAGGCTTTGCAGGTGTTTCCTGGCTGATCCTGAGTTTGTGTTTGCATTATTTTTCCCTCACCTCACTGTCTGGCAAATATTTGTATGATGTGGCCTTTAAAGCATTTAGTAAAACAATTGACTCTTTGGGGAAAAAATGCAGTTTTGTTCCATTTTGTTCCACAAAAAAAGTGGCTACATATTGTGTTCTACTGTAGCTAGATTTCTAGGATTTAGTTTAGTTTATTAGGATCCCCTTTAGCTACTGCACATGCAGCAGCTACTCTTCCTGGGGTCCACATAAAACATACAAATRCATGACAAAATACAGAACATTAATAGATAAGAACAACTCAGGATATTACATTAAATTCAAATTMAATTCAATTAAATAAGAGTTACAGATAGGAAAGACACCAAAAGACACCAAAAATGCTATTTACACACTAATCATATGTAGAGTTGAAGTCGGAAGTTTACATACACTTAGGTTGGAGTCATTTAACCAAATTTTTCAACCACTCTTCAAATTTCTTGTTAACAAACTATAGTTTTGGCAAGTCAGTTAGGACATCTACTTTGTGCATGACACAAGTAATATTCCAACAATTATTTACAGAGAGATTATTTCACTTMAAATTCACAATCACAATTTCAGTGGGTCAGAAGTTTACATAAACTAAGTTGACTGTGTCACGGTCGTCTATGGGAGAGAGWGAGGACCAAGGCGCGGCGTGTGCAAAATACATCTTCTTTTATTTAGAAGACAGGAAAAACCACACGAAACAAACACTAGACACAAACTAACAAAATAACAAACTGACGACCGTGAAGCTATATCTACCAATAGTGCTGACACAAACACTACACACTACAACCAMYACMMCCTATACCATATAATCACCCAAAACACACATACCCCATGTCACACCCTGACCTAACTAAAATAATAAAGAAAACAAATAATACTAAGGCCAGGGCGTGACAGACTGTGCCTTTAAACAGCTTGGAAAATTCCCCAAAATGATGTCATGGCTTTAGAAGCTTCTGGTAGGCTAATTGGCATCATTTGAGTCAATTGGAGGTGTACCTGTGGATGTATTTCAAGGCCTACCTTCAAACTCAGTGCCTCTTTGCTTGACATCATGGGAAAATCAAAAGAAATCAGCCAAGACCTCAGATAAAAAATGTAGACCTCCACATGTCTGGTTCATCCTTGGGAACAATTTCCAAACGCCTGAAGGTACCACGTTCATCTGTACAAATAATAGTACGCAAGTATAAAAACAATGGGACCACGCAGCCATCATACCGCTCAGGAATGAGACGTGTTCTGTCTCCTAGAGATGAACGTACTTTGGTGCGAAACGTGCAAATCAATCCCAGAACAATAGCAAAGGACGTTGTGAAGATGCTGGAGGAAACAGGTACAAAAGTATCTATATCCACAGTAAAACGAGTCCTATATCGACATTACCTGAAATGCAGCTCAGCARGGAAGAAGCCACTGCTCCAAAACCGCCATAAAAAAGCCAGACTACGGTTTGCAAATGCACATGGGGACAAAGATCGTACTTTTTGGAGAAATGTCTTCTGGTCTGATGAAACAAAAATAGAACTGTCTGGCCATAATGACCATCGTTATGTTTGGAGGAAAAAGGGGGAGGCTTGCAAGCCGAAGAACWMCATCCCAACCGTGAAGCACAGGGGTGGCAGCATCATGTTGTGGGTGTGCTTTGCTGCAGGAAGGACAGGTGCACTTAACAAAATAGATGGCATCATGAGGCAGGAAAATTATGTGGATATATTGAAGCAACATCTCAACACATCAGTCAGGAAGTTAAAGCTTGGTCRCAAATGGGTCTTCCAAATGGACAATGACCCCAAGCATACTTCCAAAGTTGTGGRAAAATGGATTAAGGACAACAAAGTCAAGGTATTGAAGTAGCCATCACAAAGCCCTGACCTCAATCATATAGAACATTTGTTGGCAGAACTGAAAAAGCGTGTGCGAGCAAGGAGGCCTACAAACCTGATTCAGTTACACCAGCTCTCTCAGGAGGAATGGGCCACATTTCACCCAGCTTATTGTGGGAAGCTTGTGGAAGGCTACCCGAAATCTTTGACCCAAGTTAAATGATTTAAAGGCAATGCTACCAAATACTAATTGAGTGTATGTAAACTTCTGACCCACTGGGAATGTGATTTAAGAAGTGAGCTGAAATAAATAATTCTCTCTACTATTATTCTGACATTTCACATATTTCAAATAAAGTGGTGATCCTAACTGACCTAAGACATGGAATTTTTATTAGGATTAACTGTCAGGAATTGTGAAACTGAGTTTAAATGTATTTGGCTTGTATGTAAACTCCTAACTTCAACTGTACATATTCATATTCTTATATACAGAGGAGTGGCTCTGGTGAACATTATGTTTTATATCTGTTTTTTAAAGCTAAACTAGATTTTTGCCTGAGTAACTTCTGGTGGCAGAGCTTTCCATGATGACATGGCTCTATACATAACTGAGTGACACATTAAATCTGTTTTTGGTTTGGGTACCCTGAAGAAACCCATAGTGGCGTGTCTGGTGGGGTATGTACGGTATGTCTGTTTGAAGTGTATGTACTGTAAATAGATTGTACAAGTTGTTAGGCATTTTCAACACACAAACTTTTCTTAAAAAGACTAGGATAGATGTAGTCAGATTCTCCTCAACCCTTCAACATGAAATACTGTCATGCATGTTGTTGATGTTAGTTCTGTGTGTGCTGTTAAGGGCAAGGCTTGCTGCTTTGTTTTGAACCCTCTGCAGCTTTGCTAGGTCTTTCTTTGCTGCACCTGACCATATCACTGGACAGTAATAAAGATGGGACAAGATCAAAGGGGTTTTTGGGTTCCATGTTTTTGGGTTCCATGTAGAATCCTTTCCACGCAGGGTTGTACACTTTAGTCATTTAGTAGACACTCTTATCCAGAGCACCTTACAGGATCAATTAGGGTTAAGTGCCTTGTCAAGAGCACATTGACAGATTTTCCACCTAGTCAAGTCATGGGTTTGAACCAGCAACCTTTTGGTTACTAGCCCAATGTTCTTWACCGCTAGGCTACCTGCCACCCCACATAGAACACAAAAGGGTTCTACCTTGAACCCAAAAAGGTTTTCAGATTTTTCTAAGAGAGTGTGCACTACCGCTACGCTATTGTTAATGTGAATTCATGTGAATTGATTGGTATTCAGTCAGTAGTGAACCTCTGTAGCTATATCTAAGACAATGCATTTAAAAAGAGACATTACATTGTAAGGGACTGTCATTTATGCAAAGTATAAGTGACACCAATTGTCTCAATATATTATCCATTGCACAGATATCATACATTTTAAATTACTTATGGCTTATCTTGAATTTAACAGAATGAAAAAGGAACATAATGAGCTCTGTGAAAACAGTCGGTGACAGCAATCAGTGAAGAGTTGTCTGTGCAGCTAATTACAGTAAGCATGGATGACAGTCGAAAGGCCAAGAGTGCATCAGACTCAGCTGAGTCTTTTCAATTAATTATGAATAACAAGTTGTCATAAAGGTGTTACTGACTTTACATGTAAAGGCCATAGATAACGAGACACAAAATACAGCAATATCTCCTTCACGACCATAGACCATATGTTGKCTGTTCCTGACAATAGAATAACCCACAAAAGTGTTTGCTCATTGGATCAACAGTAGTTAAATGTGGAAAAAATAACACTTCATCTTCCATGACTTTACAAGTGCATATACAATGTGTAATACACTAGGACCTTGTAACCATAACCCATGCAGCATCCTTGAATGCACTTCTGTGCTCTTAGAAGTCAAATGCAGCAGACTATAGATTTTTGATTCGCTTGAATGATAAGTACCAAAATGGGAAACATTTTGCACTTAACCTGATCCTCACAGGACGTGGCGTCTCCTCGTCTAATCTACTCTGCTGTAACCAAATAACAAAATGATCCTTGAAAGGTATCACTGTTCTCGTCACCGCTGAACTCAAAACTCAGCATACATTGGTGTGTGTGTGCCTGTGCATAAGATTTTTCTCTCTGTGGCTTGTAATGCTTCAGCGAGCTATGTACTCCATAGTCACGCTGGATGCTATCTACAGGCGAGGGGAGAGGCAGTGAGAACTAAGTAATGTGAGGCCAGACACACTTTCACAGCTGCACCACGGTTGAAAAGTAGGCCATTCTGACTCACGTAGACTGAGGGGATGTATTCACACGTGCACTCAGCTTACGGACCAGGTTCTTGCTTCAGCGACAACCTGTTTACTTATGAATTATCATGTCAAATCCGGTTAATGTTGAGTAAATTACCCTTACAAAAAAAGCACGTCAAATTTGCAGTATCAAATGTGAGCTGCAGTTGCACGTCAAATTTGTGGTTTCACATGTGAAAAACTTTCTCATGTGACAATCTCACCTTTACATGTGGAATTGCAAGTTCACATGTGGTGTCATTCTCCTCACATGTGAAAAGGTGGTGTTAACATGTTGCAGTAGCAATGTTTCCACGTATGGAATTGCAAATTCTGTAATGCCATTCTGTAAAAAGTGAACTTAGCCTAACTTAGTATAACACTTAAAGATAATTATTTATTATTTCTGAACCAACCATTTAGAGTGTTAATGCCATTTAGAGTGTTAACCTTTAGTAATTTTATGCACATTTTTTAAATCACATTTTCACACTGAAAAAATCCAACATAAATTACAGCTCAATATGAGTAAATTATGATTTAGTGAAAAATTGTGATTAATCACAGCAAATCATTAAACTCGATTACATTTCTGAGTCGTTTGATAGTCSTTTGATATTAAAGTGTGAAAATGTGCACATAAAATGTAGCGGGCATTAGTCGGTCATGGTTGCTCATATTCCTGCGACTTCAAAGTTGGTGTTGGCCTTGGTCAAATGGTCAAGATGTTGTCTTACCCTGTGGAAAACCTGGGTTCTAATCCTGCCAGTTAATAATGAAATTTATAATATCACATGTGAGATGTTGGGAAACCATATGTCTGAGTCGTGAAAAATATGCATGTGAAATGTTACGTGTATCCGAAACCATAAGTCTTGCTCATTAAATTGATTTTTTACATTAGGAATTTTTCACATATGATTTGTTGAAACGCGTTCACGCGTACAGTATGTCCGAAAACCACGTTTTTTGATTGTGTTCTTTACACATGATTTTTCRTGTTTTTTTTGTAAGGGTGTGCACACCATAGATAAGGATTATGTGTACGTGTGTGTCCATGTGCGTGTGTCGATATCCTATCATGTGCATTTAGCACAGTCTGTGTGCCATGTACTGACCTTTGTGTGTGTGTCCATGTATGATTGGCATCTAGTCAGTGGATCTGATGATCCATGATTAAAGGTTTTTAACAGCACATTGCTATCAGGTTGCTTCTCCCCCCCACTGTGTGCTCTAGTCGCATCACACTTCATTTGTGGCCTGTCATACTATATCAAACACCCTCTGTATAACGGCTGGCATGGCAAGACAACATCACCAAGCGCAAGCAAGTCTCTAACCCTAACCTTAAACCTTAGATTTCTCTTCAGCACCGTAGCAAGCCTCATGGAGAAGCTGGCCCCATCCATAGGGCTCTCCAGAGTATGGTGATGTCTGGCCAACGCATCACCAGGGGCACACTGCCTGCCCTCCAGGACTACTACAGCACCCGGTGTCACAGGAAGGCCAAGAAGGTCCCCAAGGACCTCAGCCACCCGAGCAACAGCCTGTTCACCCTGTCACCATCCAGAAGGCGAGGTCAGTACAGGTGTATCAAAGCTGGGACCGATATAATAAAAAACAGCTTCTATCTCAAGGCCATTTTTTATTTTATTAACCCCTCCACCACCCTCCTCTTTGGAGGACAAATATCTTTTAGTTTTTTTACAGCTTTTTTGCTACATATACATACATTTTACATATACATTTTACATGCACATTTTAAATACATATTTTACATGCACATTTTAAATACGCATTTTGCATACACGTACTCCAACATGCTCGTCCTAATATTACTATATTTCTTAATTCGATTCTTTTACTTTTTAGATTTGTATTTGTATTGTATTTGTATTTGTATTGTATTATTGTATTGTGTAGTGTTATATTTTACTGCACTGTTGGAGCTAGGAACATAAGCATTTCGCTACACCCGCAATAACATCTGCTAAATATGTGTATGCGACCAATACAATTTGATTTGATTATATTTTTTCTCACCCTACCTGTATTGAAAAGACTGAAGCCCATCAGCTGACTTAAATTTTTTTTTTCTCAAACATATCTYTGAACATACCAATCCGGTTTTAGACCATTTTAAAATAGTAAATTACCTACTGCTGTCCTTTGATCATGGTCATGTCTCTATTCTTGTTCTTTTAGATTTAACTGCTGCCTTTGACACTTTTGATCATACTATTCTTACTAAGTGGTTAGAAGACTTGGTTGGTCTACGAGGACAGGTTCTTAACTGGCTCAAATCATACCTTTCTGAGCAGTACACAATTTGTTCAGCTGGGCAATAATTCATTGGAACGTTCTAAGATTGAATTTGGTGTTCCTCAAGGTTCTTTGCTTGGGACCCCTTTTATTTTCACTATACATGCTACCCCTTGGTAATGTCATCCGTAAGCACAACACACACTTTCATTGCTATTCTGATGACACTCAGTTGTATTCATCTTTTAATTAAACCAGATGATACTTCACTGTCAGCCCGCCATGAGAAATGCCTCACTGATGTTAAACACTGGAGGACAACCAACTTCTTGCTTTTAAAATCTGACAATAAATAAATTATGCTACTTGGCCACAAGAAACTCACAAATAAACTATTTGACCTCACTCTTAACATTGATAGTTKCCCCATCACACCAAACATGGTTGTTAAAACATTGGTGTTACCTTTGWCCCTGGCCTAAACTTTGACCTTTGACAGCAACTTTCCAGCTCAGGAAAATTTCCAGAATTAGACACTAAAACTCTCAGCAATGCCGAAAAATTGGTCCATGCATTTGTTTAATCTAAATTAGACTATTGTAATGTCCTCCTCTCCAGCTGCTCAGACTCTTAAAAGCTTGGATTTTAACCAACACTAGAAGGAACAAACACATCACTCCTGTGAACTATCGGTCTGATTTCAAGATCTTATTCTTAACTTTTAAAGCACTGCATGGACTTGCCCCCTCTTACCTGACAGACATGCTCATACCATACAACCCAGTAAGGGCACTCCACTCCCAAAGAGACCGTTTTCTTACTGTACATGGATGCAGAACGAAGGCGGGGGCATGGCGTTCATCAGATTTGCCACCAATGCTCCTTATAGACACATCACTGCACTCTATACTCTCTGTAAACTGGTCATCTCTATATACCCGTCGCAAGACCCACTGGTTGATGCTTATTTATAAAACCCTTTTAGGCCTCACTCCACCGTATCTGAGATATCTACTGCAACCCTCATCCTTCACATACAACACCCGTTCTGCCAGTCACATTCTGTTAAAGGTCCCAAAAGCGCACACATCCCTGGGTCGCTCCTCTTTTCAGTTCGCTGCATCTAGCAACTGGAACAAACTGCAACAAACACTCAAACTGAACAGTCTTATCTCAATCTCTTCATTCAAAGACTCAATCATGGACACTCTTATGGACAGTTGTGGCTGCTTTGTGTGATGTATTGTTGTCTCTACCTTCTTGCCCTTTGTGCTGTTGTCTGTGCCAAATAATGTTTGTACCATGTTTTGTACTGCTAGCATGTTGTGTTGCTACCATGTTGTTGTCATGTTGTGTTGCTACCATGTTGTTGTCATGATAGAAAACCCTTTTCCAATTATGTTAGCACAGCTGAAAACTGTTGTTCTGAATAAAGAAGCAATAAAACTGGCCTTCTTTAGACTAGTTGATTATCTGGAGCATCAGTGTTTGGATTCGATTACAGTTTCAAAATGGCCAGAAACAAATAACTTTCTTCTGAAACTCGTCAGTCTATTCTTGTTCGGAGAAATGAAGGCTATTTGATGCGAGAAAATGCTAAGAAACTAAGAACTCGTACAACGCTGTGTACTACTCCCTTCACGGGAATTAAGCAAACTGACTCTAACCAGAATAGAAAGAGGAGCGGGAGGTCCCGGTGCACAACTGAGCAAGAGGACAAGTACATTAGAGTGTCTAGTTTGAGAAACAGACGCCTCACAAGTCCTCAACTGGCAGATTTATTAAATAGTACCCACAAAACACCAGTCTCAACGTCAACAGTGAAGAGGCGACTCCGGGATAGTGTATATATTTATTTTTTAATCCCAGCCCCCGTCCCCGCAGGAGGCCTTTTGCCTTTTGGTAGGCCGTCATTGTAAATAAGAATTTGTTCTTAACTGACTTGCCTAGTTAAATAAAGGTAAATTASAACGTAAAAAAAAWAATAATAATAATAATAATTAAAGCTCTTCCGTTATGGAACAGCTTGCCCTGTCAGATAAGAGGGGCAGACACCATTGAGGTTTTTAAATCACTTTTTAATCCCCAGCTTTTAGTTAGGCCTTTAATAAGTGATTGTTTTGCACATGTGTGTTTTATTGTTATTTTATTTATTCTCTTTACTACAGTGTTGCAATTTTAAATGCACTTTGAATAAAGTTAGATTTGATTTGACTCTAACATGAAATGATATAAATAAACTACATGAGGCTGCTCATCATTCTAGTCACTGGAATTGTGCACCAGGGAGCAGACTAAAAAGGAGGAAGCTGGAGAGCATCTGAAATAGCACCCTATTCTGCATCTAAAATAGCACCCTATTCCCTAGGTCAGGGTTCCCCAAAAGGCAGTGGTTTTATTTGCCCCCCCCCCTAGTTTCCGGAGAAAAAAAATATGTATAATTGTTGGACATTAAAGATGGTAAAACACCAGGAAATCAGCTCCAAATTATTTTAATTTAAGAAATCTGTTCCCAAGTGTTCTCACACATTATAGAGAGACACATGATCGTAAACAAATACAAGCAAGGTTTGAAATTATTCTGTTTTAGCCAAACACTGTATCTGTTTGAGCTTCTTGTGGTCAATTTGCAGTCTACGAATTATGTGTAATTACTTTCTTGCTGAAACTAGTTTATGATCTCTGCCGTACTGTAGGTGCACTACTTTTGAACAGTGCCTTGAAAAGGGCTCTATTCAAAAGTAGTGCACTACAATAGGGAATAGGGTGCCATATCAGACRCAATCCTCTGAATAAACAAGCAGGGCATTTTTGAGGCAATTTGTGTCAGGAAAGATTAGACTAGACAGAGATTTTTTAAAGAGAAAATGGACTTTGGTACAGTTGGGGGTTTGACAAGGTTTGACAGTTGCACAGCTGGCCTGATTATTCTACATGGGCTATGGGTAGCAGACAAAAAAAGAAGATTAGCTAATTAAAGAATGAGCTATTCACCTAACCGTGGTGACATCTTTCAAACCCTTTGCTTTCGCTCCATCTAGCGTAAGTAAATACACAAATTGTGTATTTGAAGGTGAACTATTTAAGGGGCAGTTGAAGTATTTTGTGTAATTGTTTTCATTCATACATTTATCAGGGACTCACTGTTGTACCAGAGTTAACTATTCAACTTAGCCAGCCTACATACGGGGTCCCTGGGTGCAAGTTGACGTTTATTGGGATGAGTCTTGTCCTGGAGGCCGAAATGAGAAATTTCAGCTAGATGTGCCAGCTGCCAACCTTAATTTAAGGTTAGGGTTAGTCATTAATGTTAGCAGTGTGGTTAAGGTTCGGGTTAGGTTTAAAATCAGATTGTATGACTTTGTGGCCATGCCACTCTGCATCGCCATCCCAATAAAGGCTATCCTGTTCCCTGCATGTGTTACTTTTGCCATTAGCACAGCCTATATCTTAATCTGCCAGGAGAAAGAACGTTTTATGGCATGCACATGAAAGAGAGTAATTCCGAGAAAATTTGAAGGATTAGTCTCCATCCTGAAGTGATGGCTCTATAAACAATAAAGACAATAAACATACTTGTCAAATATTATACTTAAGTCTCTATTGTGGGTGTCTAGAGGGTGTCTATGTACGCTGATGACTCAACAGTATACAAGTCGGCTGCAACAGTAAAATAAATAACTGACACCCTTAACATWGAGCTCCAGACAGTATTAGAATGGGTAACTAGCAATAGGCTGCTGCTAAATATCTCAAAAACGAAAAGCATCATTTTTGAGACAAATCACTTGCTCAATGCTAAATCTCGTTTAGATCTATTATTGAATAATGTGGTTATTGAGCAAGTTGAAGAGACTAAACTGCTGGGTGTAACCCTAGAAAGCAAACTGTCATGGTCAAAACATATAGACTACTATCTCAAGGACATCAAACTGTTAAATAGCCATCACTAGCACCTTAGAGGCTGCTGCCCTATATACACAGACTTGAAATCTCTGGCCACTTTAATAATGGAACACCAGTCACTTTGTTTACCTATGTTGCATTACTCATCTTATATGTATATACTGTATTCTATTCTACTGTATTTTAGTCTATGCCGCTCCGACATCRCTCGTCCAAATATTGATATATTCTTAATTCCATTCCCTTACTTTAGATGTGAGTGTTGTGGGTATTGTTGTGAAGTTGTTAGATATTACTTGTTAGATATTACTGCACTATGTTAGCAGTGCTAGAAGCACAAGCATTTCGCTACACCCTTAATAACATCTGCTAACACGTGTATGTGACCAATAAMATGTGATTTGATTTTGATTTGACTCAATGGTTGCTAAAATGGGAAGAGGTCTGTCCATTATAGGTCTTCTTGACATCGCAAACAATCAGACAGGTCCTACAAGCCCTAGTTTTGTCACACCTGGACTACTGYCCAGCTGTGTGGCCATGTGTGGCAAAGAAGGACATAGGTAAATTGCAGTTGGTCCAGAACAAAGCAGCACATATCGTATTTAGATGTACATGGAGGGAAAATATCAGTAACATGCATGTCAGTCTCTCCTGCAACAAAGTTRAGGAGAGATTGACTGCATCACTATTGGTCTTTGTGCGAGGTATTGATGTGTTGAAGGTATCGAACTGTCTGTTCAAGCATCTGGCAAACTGTTCAAGCAGGACACTCATCAGTACAACATAAGACATGCAACCAGAGGTTTCTTCACAGTCCCCAGGTCAAGAACAGAGACTGGGAAATGCACAATATTAAATAGAGCCATGACTATATGGAACTCTCTGCAACCCCAGGTAACTCAAGCTAGCAATAAAACCATTTWAAAAAACAGATAAAAGAACACCTTACTGCACAGCCATTTTATATATAATCTATTGTAATTGTCACTGTATTATGTATTAGACATAGATATTGTGTGTATGTACTGATATGTAGGCTATGTGTGACATTTTAAATGTATGTAGTCCTTGGAAAATAATGTTCTGTGCTATGTATTATGTCATGTTTCATGTGGACCCCAGGAAGAGTAGCTGATGCTTTTGCAGCGGCTAATGGGGATCCTAATAAATACCAAATACCAAAGTAATCAAGATGTGAAGAGTTGGCCTGTTAAAGGAAATGTGTCTAAAATGTATTATGTCTATTCATCATGATTGGCGATGCCCTCTGGAGTTCCAAACCTCCTCATGCCCTTTTCTATACTTTATCACTGCTCTTTCCTTTCTCGGTCAGACATGTGTCATATGAATCTCTCTTAGCAGGCTCCCTAGGATACCTGATGTCAATCAATCATGTCACTGCATAGCTGTGTATTGTTGACGCACGGTTTATGGAAAACAGCTTCGACGTTTGGTGCATCAAATGCCAAACACTAAAACTCTAGAAGCATTGGCAGGTAAGGGCAGAGCATCATAAATTCAAAAGGCACTCGCACATCTGAGCAATCTTATTTGCAGGTGCATGGCAACAGTTGAACAAGATGAAGGAAAAAGGAAACCGCACAGAGGGCAGAGCATCCGTCAGAGTCGAGTCATCGCTAATTACCATATGGCACTCCAAAATGTGGTTTTAATTCAAATAAAAATTGTGGGACCCAGCATCCTAGCAAAACTAATTTGGAAGAGCAGCGTGTCCTATTGCTCAGCCATGATCAAGCTAACGCCTTTGGCGTCAGTTATCATTAATCAGATTATTGGGAAATGAATGAACTATCAGCTGCTGGAAGCCATCCAAACCTCTGGATGGGTGTTGTGTTGAGAGGGCTGAGTATGGAGATTAAGGACCTCTGCAGTCTGCGATGAACACGCCACCTTGTAAACTCCGGCACAGTGGCAATGTCAAAGAGCTCATTCTTTGACACCTTAACGACACTTGGAAAATGATTATGATGATATTGCAGGCAGGCTTATTCACAGCAGTGTCGAAATTGCTATAATTTAAAGGGATGCCAAAGTAAACCAGATTCGAGTACTCTTCTCTCCATCAACATTAAAAACGAACTTTATTAAATTTACAATATTGTGTCGTTCACTAAGTGGAATATACACCTCATTCAGAATATGTCAGGAAGTTGGAGGTTTGTTATTTTTCCGGTTTCTTCTCACAATTAATTTATTATTTAGTTGTGTCACACAACATTTCCTTGATGTTTCTTAATGAGAGGGCGTTAGCACAGTTTCATTTGAGAAGTACTCAGAACTGTCATTTCATTTATGAGTACCATGCAGCTCCAATGCAGCTCCGATAACTGTCAACATCTAATCAGAGCAGAAAAAGACACAAATCACAAATGTAGAGAATGAGGAGACAGAAAGTGTTCTGTGATTCCAGGATGCATGGAACTAAATCCTTCAGGATCCTTCCATACTCCTTTTGATAATGCTGGTTAGCCATGACGTTGATTCATACCCCAAGGTGTTAGCCAAAGGCCAGTGTGTCATAGCCCATGAGAGCGCTAATGTAAAAGTGCCTGAGGCCAACGACCTTGCTGACTATCGCATTACCCACTGTAGCTGGGGCAGCAGAGGCTAGGCCACAACAAATATGACCTAGTCTGGCGGTGAGGAGAAAAGAACAGACTAACTGGTTCTTTCAATCCAAGAAAAGCAGCATTAGTGTCAGATAAGAGGAATCTAAGCCTTCCCCTTGTGGCAGGATAAAGCAATGCCAATATGGCAGCAATGATCTGATCCTGTATTTCCTGGCCCTTTGAAAATTGCTGGAGATGAAAGAGACTTGGAAAAGCAACTGAAATCTCTCCATCTCTCTCTTGATGAGTCAGCACTAGAGTCAATGTTACAGCATGTCAAGTGAATGTCTTAGACTGGATGTGAGAGCGAGTTTGATCTTAAAAAGATACGAAAGGCTTTTCACTCCACATGCTTTTTTCATGTGTACCCAGTTGATACAGTGCTCCCATTTTCTAAGCTGCAAAGCATGTGTGAGAACAGAGTCAGATCGCCAAGAGATATCAGCTCTGTGAATACCGACTTTGGCTTATGATATGAAAAGGAGATAACATGGTTTGGGGAATCACTGTAGAGACTCCAGCCCTGCTCAATATGCCTTAGCTAGACCATTTGCTTCACCTCCCACACATGTGGTGACCTCACCTGGTCTAAATGATGTCTCTAGAAACAAAACCTCTCTCATCATAACTCAATGCCTAGGTTTACCTCCACTGTATTCACATCCTACCATACCTTTGTCTGTACATTATGCCTTGAGTCTATTCTTCCGCGCCCAGAAACCTGTTCCTTTAACTCTCTGTTCCGAACTCACTAGACGGCCAGTTCTTATAGCCTTTAGCCATACCCTTATCCTACTCCTCCTCTGTACCTCTGGTGATGTAGATGTTAATCCAGGCCCTGCAGCATCTAGCTCCACTCCTATTCCCTAGGCGCTCTCATTTGTTGATTTCTGTAACCGTAAAAGCCTTGTTGTCATGCATGTTAACATTATAATCTTCCTCCCTAAGTTTGTTTTACTCACTACTTTAGCACACTCTGCCAACCCGGATGTCCTAGCCGTGTCTGAATCCTGGCTTAGGAAGGCCACCAAAAATCTGGATATTTCCATCCCGAACTATAACATTTTCCGACAAGATAGAACTGCCAAAGGTGGCGGAGTTGCAATCTACTGCAGAGACAGCCTGCAGAGTTCTGTCATACTATACAGGTCTGTGCCCAAACAATTCGAGCTTCTACTTCTAAAAATCCACCTTTCCAGTAACAAGTCTCTCACTGTTGCCACTTGTTATAGACCACCTTCTGCCACCAGCTGTGCTCTGGACACCATATGTGAATTGATTGCCCCGCATCCATCTTCAGAGCTCGTGCTGTTAGGTGACCTAAACTCGGACATGCTTAACACCCCGGCCATCCTACAATCTAAGCTCGATGCCCTCAATCTCACACAAATGATAAATGAACCTACCAGGTACAACCGCAAATCTGTAAACACAGGCACCCTCATAGATATCATCCTGACCAACCTGCCCTCTAAATACACCTCTGCTGTCTTCAATCATGATCTCATCGATCACTGCCTCATTGCCTGCGTCCGTAACAAGTCTGCGATCAAATGACCACCCCTCCTCACTGTCAAACGCTCCCTTAAACACTAAAGCGAGCAGGCCTTTCTAATCGACCTGGCCTGGGTATCCTGGAAGGATATTGACCTCATTCCGTCAGTAGAGGATGCCTGGTTATTCTTTAAAAGTGCTTTCCTAACCATCTTAAAACCTCTTGACGCTAGGGGTCAGAATTTGTTTTCTTCTTAAAATATCGTTCCCAAGGTAAACGGACATTTTCTCTGGCCCAGATCGTAGAATATGCATATWATTTACAGATTAGGATAGAAAACACTCCAAAGTTTCCAAAACTGTCAAAATATTATCTGTGAGTATAAACAAACGYATTCTGCAGACGAAAACCTGAGAAAATATAACCCGGAAGTGATATRATTTTTTKTTTTAAATGTGTTTCCTGGACCGTCTTTCTTCCATTTAAAGGGGTATCAACCAGATTCATTTTCCAATGGCTTCCTCAGGCTGTGACCAGGCTTTAGACATAGTTTCAGGCTTTTATTTTGAAAAATGAACAAGATTTTTCAGAACTAGTCAGGTGTCCCCCGAATAGTTCCTGCGCGCGTGAGAAGAGCTCTCCATTTTCCGTTTGTCTCTTAATGAATAGKTTATGGTCCGGTTGAAATATTATCGATTATGTTTGTTAAAATCAACCTGAGGATTGATTATAAAAAACATTTGACATGTTTCTACGACCATTACGGATACTTTTTGGAATTTGTCGAACGGAACACGGCTTTGGTTTTCTCAACATAATGCGCAAACCAAATAGCGTTTTTTTGTGATAAAAGTAATATTTATCGAACAAAAAGAACATTTGTTGTGTAACTGGGAGTCTCGTGAGTGGAAACATCCAAAGATTATCTAAGGTAAGCGATTAATTTTATTGCTCTTCTGACTTTTGWGACCAAGCTAACCAAGCTAATATAAGGCTAGCTGTTGTAGCATTGAAAGCTACACTCACAAAAGCTTGGATTTCTTTCGCTGTAAAGTATATTTTCAAAATCTGACATGATAGGTGGATTAACAACAAGCTAAACTGTGTTTTGGTATATTTCACTTGTGATTGCATGATTATAAATATTTTTATAAATATTTTTTAATCTGATACGTTTGGAAATKTTCATCTTCCTTTCAGGACCGGAACGAGGCTGTAGTTTTCTCAACATAACTGTCACGCCCTGGCCTTAGTTATCTTTGTTTTATTTTTTATTTTAGTTAGGTCAGGGTGTGACATGCGGGACGTTTGTGTGTTTTTGTCTCGTCTAGGGTGTTTGTATTGTCTAGGKTTTYTTTGTAGAGTTCATGGGGTTGTGTTCATTGTAGGTGTTTATGTAAGTCTATGGTTGCCTAGATTGGTTCTCAATTAGAGACAGCTGTCTATCGTTGTCTCTGATTGGGAGCCATATTTAGGCAGCCATAGTCATTAGGTAGGTTGTGGGTGATTGTCTATGTGTAGTGTTTAGTGTCAGCACTATTTGTTTATATAGCTTCACGGTCGTTTGTTKTTTTGTTAGTTTGTAAAAGTGTTTGTTTCATCTTCATTAAAAAAAAGAAGATGTATAGTTATCACGCTGCGCCTTGGTCCTCCTCTCTTCTTCCTCAATACGACGATCGTGACAATAACGTGCAACCCAAATGGCGTTTTTTTGTTATAAAAGTAATATTTATCGAACAAAAATTTAAAAAAATTGTGTAACTGGGAGTCTCGTGAGTGCAAACATCCGAAGATTATCTAAGGTAAGCGATTAATTTTATTGCTTTTCTGACTTTCGTGACCATGCTAATTTGGGGCTAGCTGTTGTAGCATTGAAAGCTACACTCACAAAAGCTTGGATTTCTTTCGCTGTAAAATATATATTTTCAAAATCTGACATGATAGGTGGATTAACAACAAGCTAAACTGTTTTGGTATATTTCACTTGTGATTGCATGATTATAAATATTTTTAGTAATATTTTTGCATTTACATTCTATACTGTAGAATATTAGYGAAGAAATCAAAACTATGAAATTACACATCAAAATGTATTTTCTATTTCAGACTCTTCACAGTAGCCACCCTTTGCCTTGATGACAGTTTTGCACACTCTTGGCATTCTCTCAACCAAATTCATGAGGTAGTCACTGGGAATGCATATAAAATTAACAGGTGTAACTTGTTATAAGTGAATTTGTGGAATTTCTTTCCTTCTTAATGTGTTTGAGCCAATCAGTTGTTCTGTGACAAGGTAGGGTTGGTATACAGAATATATTCCTAATAGGTAAAAAACCAAGTCTATATTATGGAATGAACAGCTCAAATAAGCAAAGTGAAATGACAGTCCATCATGACTTTCAGACATGAAGGTCAGTCGTTGTGGAAMATTTCAAGAACTTTGAAAGTTTCTTCAAGTGCTGTCGCCAAAACCATCAAGGTCTACAGTTGAAATCGGAAGTTTACATACACCTTAGCAAATTACATTTAAACTCAGTTTTTCACAATTCCTGACATTTAATCCAAGTAAAAATTCCATGTCTTAGGTCAGTTAGGATCACMACTTTAATTTAAGAATGTGAAATGTCAGAATAATATTAGAGAGAATGATTTATTTCAGCTTTTATTTMTTTCTTCACATACGCAGTGGGTCAGAAGTTTACATACACTCAATCAGTATTTGGTAGCATTGCCTTTAAATTGTTTAACTTGGGCCAAATGTTTCGGGTAGCCTTCCCACAATAAGTTGGGTGAATTTTGGCCCATTCCTCCTGACAGAGCTGGTGTAACTGAGTCAGGTTTGTAAGCCTCCTTGCTCGCACACGCTTTTTCAGTTCTGCCCACAAACCTTCTATAGGTTTGAGGTCAGGGCTTTGTGATTGCCACTCCAATACCTTGACTTTGTTGTCCTTAAGCCATTTTGCCACAACTTTGGAAGTATGCTTGGGGTTATTGTCCATTTGGAAGACCCATTTGCGACCAAGCTTTAAGTTCCTGACTGATGTGTTGAGATGTTGCTTCAATATGTCAACATCATTTTCCTGCCTCATGGTGCCATACATTTTGAAGTTCACCAATCCGACTTGCCAAAACTATAGTTTTGTAGTTAACAAGAAATGTGTGGAGTGGTTGAAAAATGAGTTTTAATGACTCCAACCTAAGTGTATGTAAACTTCCTCCTTCAACTGTATGTGTCATGCCCTGATCTGTTTCACCTGTCTTTGTGCTTGTCTCCACCCCCCTCCAGGTGTCGCCCATCTTCACCGTTATCCCCTGTGTATTTATACCTGTGTTCTCTGTTTGTCTGTTGGCAGTTAGTTTTGTTCCTCAAACCTACCAGCCTTTTCCCCCTTGCTTCTGCCTTGTCTATTTTCCTGTTTTCCCGGTCTTGGCCTTTCTGCTTGCCCTGACCCTGAGCCTGCCTGCCGTCCTGTACCTTTGCCTTCTACTCTGTATTACTGACCTCTGCTTGCTCTGAGCCTGCCTGCCATCCTGTACCTTTGCCTACCCGWGTTCGAATTAATACACTTTTGTTACTTTGACATTGTCTGCACCTGGTTCTTACCTTCAAACGTAATAGTACGAACTGGCCATGACTGACCTAGCAGGCTTCGACCCGCTCCGCAATGCCATATCCTCCCAGGGAGCCAATATTATTAGRCACAAGGAGTTGCTTTGCGGTCTGATGGAAGTGTTCCAGGACGTGGCCGAACATCACAACCTAGCATTATACGCATTGCGGGATTAATTCCATGGGCAGCCTACCACGATGATAACCTCCCAGCTCCTCAGTAACCCGGCTGGTAGCAGCACCGTCACCCTGGTTTCCCGGGATCCCTGCTTACCTCCCCCTGAGCGGTACGATGGAGATTCCAAAACCTGCCGGGCCTTTCTCTCCCAGTGCTCCCTCGTTTTCGAGCTGCAGCCTTCTTCGTTCCTCTACGACCGCTTGAAGATAGCGTAAATTATTACGCTGATGTCCTGGAGGGAACTCGCCTGGGCCGCGGCGGTGTGGGAGCAGCAATCCGCCGTCTGCCTCAGTCTGGAGGTATTTAGTTATCGAGGCTTCGGTGTCCGGGAGAGAGGCTTCCCGGAAGTTACTCCAGCTTTGACAGAACACCCTCAGTGTGGCAGACTATGTGGTGGAGTTCCGCACGTTAGCAGCGGATGGTACCTGGAACACAGAAGTGMTATTCGACACATTCCTGCACGGATTATCGGAAGAGGTGAAGGATGAGCTGGCAGCTCGAGAACTACCGACGGATCTCGACTCACTCATCTCTTTAACCATCCGGATCGATGGTCGGATACGGGAACGTAGGAGGGAGAAGAGGTCCGATTGTGGTMCCAATCGCTCACTCAAGGATCCCACCTTGCATCTGATGAACACTGGAAGTCCCTTATGTCTACGTCCCCGAGAGGATCCGAGTCCATCCAAGAGCCTCCGGAGACTCACGATTCACCTCTTCCCGAGCCAATGCAGCTCGGCAGGGCTAGGCTGTCTCCAGCCGAACGCGTACGCAGACTTGAGACCCAGAGTTGTCTGTTTTGCAGTACTGCTGGTCATTATGTGTCTACCTGTCCCTTCAAGAGACCTAGCTCATTTGTTGGAGTGAGTCCTCTAGTGGGCCTTAAAGATCATTTTTTATCTCCCCTTGCCCGCCCCCCTCTCCGTGCCATCCTGCGGTGGGGCAACCAGTCCAAGTCTCTCCAGGTACTCATCGAATGGGGGACCGATGTGAGTCTCATGGATGTTACCCTGGCGTCTGAGCTGGGCTTGCCCACTCAACCCCTCTCCATTCCCATGGGTGTTAGAGCACTGGACGGGAGCTCTACAWGCCGGGTCACCCACCAGACCACCGCGTCAACCTACGAGTGTCGGGGAACCACAGCGAGACGATCCAAGGATACTATGATGAAACTAGCTCCCATGAGGACCGCCACAGGAAAGGAAGACCCAGAGTTACCTCTGCTGCAGAGGATAAGTTCATTAGAGTTAACTCCACCTCAGATTGCAGCACAAATACATGCTTCACAGAGTTCAAGTAACAGACACATCTCAACATCAACTGTTCAGAGGAGACTGTGTGAATCAGGCCTTCATGGTCGAATTGCTGCAAAGAAACCACTACCAATAATAAGAAGAGACTTGCTTGGGACAAGAAACCCGAGCAATGGACATTAGACTGGTGGAAATCTGTCCTTTGGTCTGATGAGTCCAAATTTGAGATTTTTGATTCMAACCCCTGTATCTTTGTGAGACGCAGAGCAGGTGAACAGATGGTCTCTGCATGTGTGGTTCCTACCGTGAAGCGTGGAGGAGGTGTGATGTTGTGGGGGTGCTTTGCTGGTGACCATGTCAGTGATGTATTTAGAATTCAAGGCACACTTAACCAGCACGGCAACCACAGCATTCTGCAGCGATACGCCATCCCATCTGGTTTGCACTTAGTGGGATTTAATTTGTTTTCCAACAGGACAATGACCCAACACACCTCCAGGCTGTGTAAGGGCTATTTGACCAAGAAGGAGAGTGATGGAGTGCTGCATCAGATGACCTGGCCTCCACAATCTCCCGACCTCAACCCAATTGAGATGGTTTGGGATGAGTTTGACCGCAGAATGAAGGAAAAGCAGCCAACAGCCAACAACTCCTTCAAGACTGTTGGGAGAACATTCCAGGTGAAACTGGTTGAGAGAATGCCAAGAGTTTGCAAAGCTGTCATCAAGGCAAAGGGTGGCTACTTTGAACAATCTAAAATATATTTGGATTTGTTTAACAAGTTTGTGGTTACTACATGATTCCAAATGTGTTATTTCATAGTTTTGATGTTTTCACTATTATTCTACAATGTAGATAATAGTAAAAAATAAAGAAAAACCCTTGAATGAGTAGGTGTGTACAAACTTTTTACTGGTCCTGTATGTATTCTGCACATCCATTAAATATTAATATTAGCGCAGTTGATCACAGTGGAACATGGAGAGGAACTTGTCTCCAGAGTAGAGTCATGGAGAGCAGAGTGTGGCGCAGCCATGCAAGTACTCTGTTATATTATGGAAGGTGGTAGGGAGAGAAGTACTTCTTCAGTTATTGTTAATGTTGAAATAATGCACTCTGTCTTTCGTCTGTGACTAGTCTGTCACGTTCCTGACCTATTTTTATGTTATTTTGATTATGTTTAGTTGGTCAGGGCGTGAGTTGGGGTGGGCATTGTATGTTGTGTGTGTCTTGTTTAACGTTTGTTGCTTGTCTGTGCACTTGCGTTATTTAGCTTCACGATCATTTGTTGTTTTTTGTTTGTTTGTATAGTGTTTTCGTTTCATGTTCATCTTCGGTCATTTATTAAAAGAAGATGGCTTATTTTCCTCATGCTGCGTTTTGGTCCGAATCTCTTCCACACGATCGTGACATAGTCACTATCCTACTAGTCTTGTTTGAGTTAGAATTGTAAGAAAGAGACAGTCAGACACTCGCAGTAGATAGTTATTTTGTGCATAAGGCAGGGATAAGATTTATCTCTAGCTTGTACTGTGGAGTGGAGAAGATCCATTTTGTGAAATATGGGAAAGACTATATCCAGGGACCTAAGTCTTGATGTTGCAGCCCTGCATAAATTACCACCTCTGCGGTTTAGCACTATTTCATAATCATATGAYTGCAGAAAATATCCTTTTGAGATTATTTCCGGGGACGCTGTCACGGCTGCTAAATAACTTTTCATATAAATCTGTCATCATATTATCATGACTTGTCTATGAGAATGAAAATATTTGTATTAAGCTGATTTACACACATTGCAAATCCTTGGGAAAKGGGTGAGCTATTGAGTGGGAATATACTGACTTGATTATCTCACATCCTATTTCACCCAGAAGGGTATTTGCATATAGAAAAGGACGTGAGATTTGCAGATTGTGAATCAAAACACTGACCTCTAAAATAAAATGTGTTCGCTTTTTTTTGTTTATTGTTTCCTGCTGTTTGAATCATCATATTCCAGCTTCTGTATTCCGTACCATACAATGCCTATGGAACAGAGAATAGATTCATTCATAACGCTATTGCATAATAAATACACCACTATGCTGCGATTACTGTATGTAGATTCAAACATTCAAACAATTGAGGGTGAAAAAAGTGGCTTATCTGCTGTGCACTGTGAGGCTGGCTCACACAGTGAAGGAGGAAGAAGAAAGAGAAGATGAGGAAGTGGACTTGTATAACCTAAATAGGAAAGGCTGCATGGTGAAAGAGAAGTGAAGAGGATCAGTGATTAAACAGGCAGATGGAAGGTATTGCCATGCCCGAGATTAGCAAAGTCGTCTGTAGCAGTAGAGCTTCTCTTCATGACGTTTCCACCAGCTCTAATGTGACCTCATGCGCATCACCAGTGATGTGCACCCTGCTTTAGGAACAGGAATAACAGTAGCAGGCCCGTAAATGGACTAGAGAAATCACCACGAAGCATGCGGTCAGTGACGATGTCACAACATTTACTCTGAAGTGATTATCTGTGAAGAACTTCACAAGGTTGGTGACACAACCATTTATCCATTCATTTATAGCCCCAAATCTACAACATGACATTTCAAGGATTTTTTTATTCCCCCTATTGAAGAAAAATGTATTTTCAAGTGAAACAACGCAGTTGGTTATTTCATTCAACTGTGTGACCTTATTTAAAATCTTGTACTTTGCCACCACTGTGCATATTGAAAAAAAGTTATGATTGAAAGATGGGCACTGTTGCAGTCTTAAATGTCAAAATACATCACTGTCATACATCCACACTAGGTGTTTGGCTGTCTGTTTGTTGAGAGCCTAATAATACATTCATATCTTCAATGATTTTCAAGTTGCCATTGTTGGATGTTTGGGAATATAGTTTGCACTGTATTGTTCCATTCGTACCAAAGTGGGATAAGATAAGTTATCTGGTCTTTTTCAAAAGTAATTAATAAAAGGTATTACCATTGATTAACTTGTACTCAAGCGTATTAAAAGGATAAGCATATAAAAGCCAGTTATTGCTATTTAAACTCCTGTTCGCTCTTATTAAACGTCTTGTCAAACGAAGCATTCTTCATTTTACAGTGGGCTAGCTGAGTGTTGTGCACTCACACAGATTTATCAGAGCAAGCTTGATTAATCTTTTCAGGAGTTAAATTGTTTATTTTGTTCAATGACTAAACAGGTTGGTAATGTGGGGTGACATAATGAATTACAGTCAATTAGATAAACAGATGGTGGTTTTATTGGAGAGGCATTGAGGGAGTTTATCATTAAGTCATTTGGAGTTGGTTTGGATTTCATCAGGGACCAGGTTCCATGATGTACACTACGGTTCAAAGGTTCGTGGTGACTTAGAAATGTCCTTTAAATGTCCATTAAAATACCATAAAATGTATCAGAAATACAGTGTAGACATTGTTACTGTTGTAAATGACTTGTAGCTGGAAACGGCTGATTCTTTTATGGAATATCTACATAGGCRTACAGAGGCCCATTATCAGCAACCATCACTCATGTGTTCCAAATCCAATGGCACGTTGTGTAAGGTAATCCAAGTGTATCATTTTAAAAGGCTAATTGATCATTAGAAAACCCTATTGCAATTTTGTTAGCATGGCTGAAAACTGTTGTCTGATTGAAGAAGCAATAAAACTGGCCTTCTTTAGACTAGTTGAGTATCTGGAGCGTCTGCATTTGTGGGTTCGATTAAAGGCTCAAAATGGCCAGGAACGAAGACCTTCTTCTGAAACTCATCAGTCTATTCTTGTTCTGAGAAATGAAGGCTATTCCATGCGAGAAATTGCCAAGAAACGAAGATCTCGWACAACTCCCTTCAAAGAACAGCGCAAACTATCTCTAACCAGAATATAAATAAGAGTGGGAGGCCCCAGTGCACAACTGAGCAAGAGGACAAGTACATTAGAGTGTCTAGTTTGAGAAACAAATGCCTAACAAGTACTCAACTGGCAGCTTCATTAAATAGTACCCACAAAACATCAGTCTCAACGTCAACAGTGAAGAGGCGATTCCGGGATGCTGGGCTTCTAGGCAGAGTTCCTCTGTCCAGTGTCTGTTCTTTTGCCCATCCATCTTTTAWTTTTATTGGCCAGTCTGAGATTTGGCTTTTTCTTTGCAACTCTGCCTAGTAGGCAGAAATCTTCCGTTTCTTGGCAATTTCTTGCATGGAATAGCCTTCATTTCTCAGAAAAAGAATAGACTGACGAGTTTCAGAAGAAAGTCTTTTTTTCTGGCCATTTTGAGCCTGTAATCAAAYCCACAAATTCTGATGTTCCAGATACTCAACTAGTCTAAAGAAGGCCAGTTGTATTGCTTCTTTAATCAGAGCAACAATATTCAGCTGTGCTAGCATAACTGCAAAATGATTTTCTAATGATCAATTAGCCTTTTTAAAATGATCAACTTGGATTCGCTAACACAACGTGCCATTGGAACACAGGAGTGATGGTTGCTGATAATGGGCCTATGTAGATATTACATAAAAAATCAGCAATTTCCAGCTATAATAGTCATTTACAACATTAACAATATCTACGTTGTATTAATGATCAATTTGATGTTATTTTAATGGTGTCACGCCCTGACCTTAGTATTCTATGTTTTCTGTATTATTTTGGTCAGGGTGTGACGAGGGTGGGTATGATTGTTTTGTATTGTCTAGGGTTTTTGTATGTCTAGGTGTCTGTGTGTAATCTAGGCATATGTAGGTCTATGGTGGCCTGATTTGGTTCCCAATCAGAGGCAGCTGTTTATCGTTGTCTCTGATTGGGGATCCTATTTAGGTTGCCATTTTCCAGTTTGGTTTGAGGGTTATTGTCTATGTGAAGTTGCATGTCTGCACTCGTTGTATATAGCGGTCACTTTCATTTTGTTTAGTTTGTTCAGTGTTATTTCTTTATTAAAAGAAGTATGTATTCACATCACGCTGCGGCTTGGTCTCCTCACTATGACGAACGTGRCAAATGGACCAAAAAAATTGCTTTTCTTTCAAAAACAAGGACATTTCTAAGTGACCCCAAACTTTCGAATGGTGGTGTAGTCTAAAAGCAACATCACCAGCTGAGGGCTTATATTGCCCAATAATGAAATTATTTGACATTGATAGGTTATAGCACACAGATGACCACGTTATCAAATGCTGGACAGTCTTTCCTTGTAGCAAGACATATGGAGAGACATGTTATCCTTTAGATTAATAACAGGATGGCAATTTYCAAATATGATGAAATGTTTTATTTCAAGCTCTGAACTGTATCCCAAGGCATTCTTTCAAACGTTAAGCTTTCTGTTTGTTTATTATGTCAATTGACAAGTAATAATAACCACAACTGCAGTGTGCTTCATGTTCTCAATATCCTCCAGACAAAAACAAGGCAATTAGTCTTGCTGTGTGAATAGGATTCTCACACTATTATCCATTCTCCTCTGGAGATATTCTGTAATATTCCATCTATTAGCTGTTAGTGGTTCAGTATAGGCCTATTCTTAAAGTAGCTGTGTATTGTATACTGTATGGTCTTATGTCGGGTATGGGTATGGGTATTCAACCAACAGATAGTGATCAGAGGTTCCTAAGCTCAACACACACATTCCTATTGATCTGCCTTCAACCAGGCATGATATGAAATGATATGAGACGAGCTACTGAATGATATCTGTCCTTGAGACGTTTCTGTAGAGGAATGGAAATACATTTTAGAAATGCACCTTTTATCAAATAATATCATTAGGCTCAAATACGTTGTTGGGTTTTCAGATAAAATGTGAAGGGCAGCAATTTAGATATTAAGCATTGGGTTCGATGATATTATGGACTACTTACAATACTGTAACCTTGACAAAGATAAAAATCTCCAACTTAAAGAAAGATTCTACCCAAAAACCATCTTTTGGCATTTGCTTCATTAGTCCCATTGTTGAAATAGTCCCAAAATGTTTTGCTGGTCAACAATCAGCTTTTCAAGATATGCAATATTAAGTACAGAACTTATCCCCATGCAAAATGCATCATATGGGGATGATATCTGTATTTTGAAAGTTAAATATATTGAAAACTTGAGTGCTGAAAAGCAAAACGTTTTGCGACTATGTCAACAATAAACTAATGAAACAAATACCAAAATATAGTTTTGGGGTGGAATTTTCCTTTAAGTTGGAGATTTTGATCTTTGGCTTGGAGAAAGTATTAGGAAGACCAATCTCCCCAGTATTGGGGCCGCAGTAGTGCATCAGATTTTATTAAGGTACTGTCAGGAAGTCTTCTTTGAAGATGACAAGGAAAATTATGGAGAACGGAAAGAAATCATCCTAAAAATGGAACCAGAGAAAACCAAAGAAGGTATATCCAATATAATATATTGTTTGTCGCACAAGTAGTTTGAGCGATTCCATAATAATGTGACCTGCAGGATTCCTTCTTCAGCACAGTCATATTAGGGAAGATTATTTTCGGACCTGCTCAAAATGAGTCAGATGAGGGCTGGGGTTAAACAGTTGAAGCATTATTACCTAGCAAGTTTTTTKGGGGAAAAAAGCTTAATGTGAAATAGATTTTTGACAAATAAAAAAGAGGTTGCAGACATTCTATGAATGGATACAGTACAGTACGTGAAATATGTGTCTTGGTTCTACGTGTCTATGTCACGACCTCCGCCAAAGTCGGTCCCTCTCCTTGTTCGGGCGGTGTTCGGCGGTCGATGTCACCGACCTTCYAGCCATCACTGATACATTTTTCATTTTCCATTGGTTTTGTCTTGTCTTCCTTCACACCTGGTTCCAATCCCATCAATTACATGTTGTGTATTTAACCCTCTGTTCCCCCTCATGTCCTTGTCGGAGACTTTTTTGTTTGTATGTGATGTGCTATTTAGTGATGGTGTGCGACAGGTTTTGTACCCACTTGTTATTTTGTAAATGTTGGTTGTTTTGGAGTTTTTTCAGTATTTATTAAACAACTCCGTTTATACCAAGTTCGTTCTCCTGCGCCTGACTTCCGTGCCACCAACACGCACCCCTTACAGTCTATCCCAAGGCTGTCTAGTTTCCAATATTTTCTAGGCATATTTATTGTGGTCACATATAACTCCCTCCTAGCCTTTGACAAACGCTCAGTGGTCAGTTGTTGACATTCAGTGCCCGCGTAATAAATGTGTGCACCTTCATTTGTATTGAAATTGGAGAGAAATGTCACGCCCTGACCTTAGAGAGCCTTTTTATGTCTCTATTTGGTTTGGTCAGGGTGTGATTTGGGGTGGGCATTCTATGTTTTTGTTTTCTATGATTTTGTATTTCTATGTTTTGGCCGGGTATGGTTCTCAATCAGGGACACCTGGCTATCGTTGACTCTGATTGGGAACCATACTTAGGTAGCCCTTTCCCTCATGCACATGCATTAGACTGGAAATTGCATGTGTGTCCCGCGGATGATCTGGCCAAGCCAGTATTGTCCCATTCATGAAAAATCTTAATTGATTGTCATTTGCTTCCTGTAAACACAATTGTTCTCTTTCTCCATTGCTTCCAGTAATACCTAAGGGGCCGGTAAACAGAATACAGGGAAACCTGTTGCTCTGAAATGTCTAGAAGAAGATAAATGAAACTAAGTTTCCAACCAATTGGAGACAGATTTTCATGCAAATATTCTAAAATCCCCATGAAGATAATATGCAAACAGACTTGTTGTGGATAACAAATCAGTGCATGATGACGTAGCGCGCACAAAATGTACTTTTCCGCTAAAATATGCAGAAATCACTCAACCATTTCCTGGTTGCTAAAATTCGAATAATTCACCTAATTTCAGTTTATATGACAAAACAAGAAAGTATAGWGTAGATAATCATTGCACAATCTAAACCGCTATGAAAAATATCTTCCATAACAAACAATATTGTATTTTCWGCTGTTTGAATCTGGTGTACAAAACTGAAAGTAAAAGATGCAAAGACACAACTTAACGGGAGCATAGAAATAGCGCACATAGAACAGATCTACCGCTTCTTAGATTTGCTTTCAATGAAAAATACAATATATAACTCACATTACTATKTGAATTTGTTCGGGTTGCCTAAAAAGTTACATATAGCAGCTTCCTTCGTATTTTCAACTCTGATAGTTTTGTCACAAAAAGCGTTGAGTTAAAAAACAAATGTCCCTACTCTGGTCTTGGCACATCCACTCTAGCTTGCAGATACAGTGCGTGTAGGGTCAAATGGCAGCCAAGTATCGATCATTATGTCACCAGAACCAGACCCTCATCTGTAGCCGAATAAACTGCAAGGTTTCCAGAGTCTTAGTGGGGGGACCATATCATTGAGCGACTCCAAGTTAACTTCAATATGATGGTTATTATCAAAATATTTATACATAAAGGCGTTTACACCGCATTTCTTGCATCATTCATTTTACTGACACAAAAAGATCCCACCATGTCGATCGAACAAATGATCTGTCAGCATTTATACAATTGTATTGAAAACTCGTGATTTGTTTGTATACGGGTATTACTTTACTCGCATAAAGTAAAGTAACACTGTGGATGGAAACGTGGTTTGAGACAGACTGTATTTTCCATTTATAACTAGGTTACATTGCATTTAGGAATAGTCTGCAAAAAAATATAGAAACGTTAATTTATTTACAGTGCATATCACTTGTTTATTTATACAGTAAATCATATAAACTACAGAATGTTGTAAAAGGGAAAAGGCCTTGTGTTGGAAAAATGAGAGAAGGTGATACTTGTGACTAGCGACTTGCTTGTGCCGAGAACCAGCGTGATGACTCAATCATGATTTATGACATTGTTTGGATTGATGCCAGTATAATTGCATCTCACAGGAGAGAAACACACCTTATCTGGTGCTTTCGTTCCTACAGAACCCTGGGGTCACTGACCCCGGGATAGGTGTGAAGACTGATACTCAACTAAATTAATGTTACTGTGTGATTTAAATTGTTATGTTCAGTTTGTTTCAAGAGTTCAAAAATAGGAATGAATTTTGATATGTTTTATTGTACTCTAAGTGCTCTGGATTTATTGTTAAAGGGAAACTGTGTTAATCTGTTGGCCACGGGTGCGCTCCTATCATACAGTTTTGAGGTGTGGTGATTAGATTAGAATCTGAGTATGTTTTCCTGCCTATTGTTTTAATTAACTAGCAAAGTGCAAAGACATGTTAATTTAGGTTGGGGGTGGGTTCCGTTGGAATTTGGTTAAAAGGGCAGTGAATTCGCTCATACTTTAACGTGTTATCAGGCTCCTGTGTGTATCAGTTTTTCTCAGAGATTATTTTGAATTGAAGACGTGTAACCACATTAAGTGTTATTTGTATTTATTTTATTTAACCTTGATTTAACTAGGCAAGTCAGATAAGAACAAATTCTTATTTACAATGATGGCCTACCCCGGGCAAACCCTCTCCTAACCCGGACGACACTGGGCCAATTGTGCGCTGCCCTATGGGACTCCCGATCACGGGCAGTTGTGATACAGCCCGGGATCAAACCAAGATCTGTGGTGATGCCTCTAGCACTAAGATGCAGTGCCTTAGACCGCTGCACCACTCGGGAGCCTACTTAGTTATTAGTGTTATTCTGTAATGTGTCATGTCTTCCATGTACAGTACACTGTAAATGTTTGAGTGTCAATTATTTTGTGACTAATAAATCCTATTAGTTGAATTGAGTAAATGCATTCCTTGTTTTATTCATTGATTCTTTGATTGACTATATGTTCATCATTTAGTAGGTSTATGACTCTACACACAGAATATTCTTGGGTTCCACCTTGACATCCCTGGTAATCTTGACTCAATAAATTAATGCTAGAACATTGGTTGCTAGGATTAGCTATTTGTATCTAGTCTCTTAATAATTGCATATCTGTTCAAGATAGACAAATGTTCATTATAGTCATACTGAAAGGTAATGCAATGCTTGCTACATTGACTGAATCCTCCAGACATACACAGGGCCTGTTGCATTTATTCACATAATAATGAGAGTCAGATTGGTTAATGTACTTTATCATATTCAACACAACAACAAATCAAACTGTATTTGTCTCATGCGCCGAATACATGGTTTTCATTTAACTAGGCAAGTCAGTTAAGAACTAATTCTTATTTACAATGACGGCCTACCCCGGCCAAACCCGGGAGATACTGGGCCAATTGTGCGCCACCCTATGGGACTCCCAATCACGGCCGGATGTAATACAGCCTGGATCTGAACCAGGGACCGTAATGACACCTCTTGCACTGAGATGCAGTGCCTCAGACCACTGCGCCACTTGGGAGAGCCTGTGAGGTGTAGACCTTACAGTGAAATGCTTTCTTACAAGCCCTTAACAAACAATGCAGTTTTAAGAAAAATAAGTSTTAAGTAAAAAATAGATAAGTAACATTTTTTAAATAAAAGTAACAAATGATTAAACAGCAGCAGTAGAATAACAATAGCGAGGCTATATACAGGGGGTACCGGTACAGAGTCAATGTGTGGGGGCACCGGTTAGTCAAGGTAATTGAGGTTATACAGTGGGGCAAAAAAGTATTTAGTCATCCACCAATTGTGCAAGTTCTCCCACTTAAAAAGATGAGAGAGGCCTGGAATTTTCATCATCGGTACACTTCAACTATGCCAGACAAAATGAGGAAAAAAAATCCAGAGAATCACATTGTAGGATTTTTAATGAATTTATTTATATATATATATATATATATTTTCCACCATAATTTGCAAATAAATAAATTAAAAATCCTAGAATGTGATTCTATGGATTTTTTTTTCTCATTTTGTCTGTCATAGTTGAAGTGTACCTATGATGAAAATTACAGGCCTCTCTCATCTTTTTAAGTGGGAGAACTTGCACAATTGGTGGCTGACTAAATACTTTTTTGCCCCACTGTATGTACATGTAGGTAGAGTTAAAGTGACTATGCATAGATAATAAACAGAGAGTAKCAGCAGCATAAAAAGGGGGGCAATGCAAATAGTCTAGGTAGCCCTTTGATTTGCTGTTCAGGAATCTTATGGCTTGGGGGTAGAAGCCTTTTGGACCTAGACTTGGCGCTCCGGTACCGCTTGCCATGCGGTAGGGCCTTCCTCTGACACAGCCTGGTATAGAGGTCCTGGATGGCAGGAAGCTTGGCCCAAGTGATGTACTGGGCAGTACGCACTAACCTCTGTAGTGCCATGTGGTCTGAGGCTGAGAAGTTGCCGTACCAGGTAGTGATGCAACCAGTCAGTGTGCTCTTGATGGTGCAGCTGTAGAACCTTTGAGGATCTGAGGACCCATGCCAAATCTGTTCAGTCTCCTGAGGGGGAATAGGCTTTGTCGTGCCCTCTTCACAAATGTCTTGGTGTGTTTGGACCATGATAGTTTGTTGGTGATGTGGACACCAAGGAACTTGAAGCTCTCAACCTGCTCCACTACAGCCCCGTGCTTGTCCTCCTTTTCCTGTAGTCCACAATCATCTCCTTTGTCTTGGTCACGTTGAGGGAGAAGTTGTTGTCCTGGCACCACACGGCCAGGCTGTCTCATCGTGGCGGTGATCAGATCAACCACTGTTGTCATCAGCAAACTTGATGATGGTGTTGGAGTCATGCCTGGCCATGCAGTCATGAGTGAACAGGGAGTACAGAAGGGGACAGGACAGTATTGTGTGCAATAGAGATTGCATCATCTGTGGATCTGCTTGGGTGGTATGCAAATTGGAGTGTTGATGTGAGCCATGACCRGCCTTTCAAAGCACTTCATGGCTACAGGCGTGAGTGCTACGGGTCAGTAGTCATTTAGGCAGGTTAACTTAGTATTCTTGAGCACAGGGACTATTGTGGTCTACTTGAAACATGTTGGTATTACAGACTCAGTCAGGGATAGGTTGAAAATGTCAGTGAAGACACTTGCCAGTTGTTCAGCGCATTCTCAAAGTACATGTCCTGGTAATCCAGCGGCCTTGTGAATGTTGACCTGTTTTAAGGTCTTACTCACATCGGCTACGGAGAGCGTGATCACACAGTATTCTGGAACAGCTGATTCTATTATGAATGTTTCAGTGTTACTTGCCTCAAAGCGAGCATAGAAGTAATTTAGCTCGTCTGGTAGGCTCACTGGGCAGCTCTTGGCAGTGCTTACCTTTGTAGTCTGTAATAGCTTGCAAGCCCTGCCACATCTGACGAGCGTCGGAGCTGATGTAGTACGATTCAATCTTAGTCCTTTATTGACGCGTTGCCTGTTTGGTGGTTCGTCTGAGGGCATAGCGGGATTTCTTATAAGTTTCCGGGTTAGAGTCCCTCTCCCTGAAAGTGTCAGCTCTACCCTTCAGCTCAGTGCGGATGTTGGCTGTAACCCATGGCTTCTGGTTGGGGTACGTACAGTCACTGTGGGGACAACATCATCGATGCACTTATTGATGAAGCCAGTGACTGATGTGGTGTACTCCTCAATGCCATCGGAAGAATCCCGGATCATATTCCAGTCTGTGCTAGCAAAACAGTCTGCKTCATCTGACCACTTTTTTCTTGACCGAGTCACTGGTACTTCCTGCTTTAGTTTTAGCTTGTAAGCAGGAATCAGGAGGATAAAATTATGGTCAGATTTGCCAAATGGAGGGCGAGGGACAGCTTTGTACGCGTCTCTGTGTGTGGAGTAAAGGTGGTCTAGAGTTTTTTTCCCTCTGGTTGCACATTTAACATAATGGTAGAAATTAGGTAAAACGGATTTAAGTTTCCCTGCATTAAAGTCCCTGGCCACTAGGAGCGCTGCCTCTGGATGCTAATGGCCGTATACAGCTCAGTGGGTGCKGTTTTAGTGCCAGCATCGGTTTGTGGTGGTAAATAGACAGCTACAAAGAATATAGATGAAAACTCTCTAGGTAAATAGTGTGGTCTACAGCTTTTCATGAGACACTCTACCCCAAGCGAGCAAAACCTCAAAACTGCCTTAGATATCGTGCACCAGCTGTTGTTTACAAATATTCATAGACAGCCATCCCTTGTCTTACCAGAGGCCGCTGTTYTATCCTGCCGAAAAAACGTAAAACCCGCCAGCTGTATGTTATTAATGTCGTCGTYCAGCCATGTCTCTGTGAAACATAAGATATTACAGTTTTTATTGTCTCACTGGTAGGATACACGTGATCGTAGGTCGTCTATTTTATTATCCATTGATTGGACATTGGCTAATAGGACCAAATAGGACCGTTGGATCCTTACAAGGMAACCAGACCTCAATCCTACATAAAAACCTAAGTAACAGATGTGTTCTTTATTAAAAAAAAGTTTTATAAAAACTCTGCCATCTATGATTAGTACTATTTGGTTGGTAAAGTGACAGACACAGGAAATGTAAAAAAAATACTAAATTTTTACTCATGCTTACATTTAGTAAGCAGTGGTGGGGAAAATTTGTGACACACCGWATATAAATATATGTCCTGATAGATTCAGTTTTGCAGGCTTACCACAAAAGGACTCCATAGACCATGTCAAACCTCTTGAGAAAAAAATGCTTCAAATAGTTAGACATTTAGCATGGTGTTCCACAAGGACCTGTCTAAAGTAATTAACAGTATGTACAGTCTGATGTCTCAGAGGTAATGTATGGATATAAAACACCTGCTATTACTGTATGCTGTGAGAACAAGATAAACCCATAGTGACAATTTACAGTAGTAGCTACTGGTGTTTGAGAGGTTCTTGGGATAGATTTGGCAAGGGAATTGAACGCTGGGATTCTCCTCTGCACTCTTCTTGGAACTGCCTATCATTCCCCCACTTCACCTCCAAATAGTTCTGCACACCTTTTTACCATCAAAGGGCTTCAGAAGTGACCACTTCTTTTCAAAGTCCAATATCAAACTGGTGTCAAGTAAAGGTTGGCTTTATCAACATTTCTGGGAATTTAGCAATGATATGKATGTTAGAAGCTATTTTCACTCAGCTATCATCGTTTCTGTGAATCTGTGCTGGTTGCTGCATGCTTAAATATAGGACAGGGAGGCCTAGAGTGGCCTTGCTAATGAGTTTCTTCCCAGAACTGTTAAATAAGAAATCAGTGTCTCACTATGACAGTGTGTGCAGCTTAATTAAACTTTAATTGTTTATTGCTGAGTCAAACTCCAGAGAGATACAGCATCTTTAGTAGAGAGGAGCAATTTGTCTTCCTTTGCTTGTAAAACTCACTGGTCTCTCACTCTTTTCAACAGATGATGAAGTGTTGCCTTCCTTGTTGTTTTCATGTGCATGTTCTTACATGGCTCAAAGTGTTTTTTGTACTCAGAAAGGTCAGTTGTTTATAGTAAGAATATCGCTTCAGATAAAAGCCTGGCTGTCTTAAGGAGTCAAATTTGACAGCCATTTCGAAGGACAATGTTCTCCAGCTTACACCCTATCACATTAAAATGTGTTGCCTGAAGCTCAGTCACAGTAGCTGACTGAACTTGTTTTCACAAAGCATTTATGTTAGAAAAACTCTGAAGAGAGACACATATCACAATGTCTTACTCATAATGTATTATGTTGACAATGCCCTGCTGTGTTCTTATCAAGACTAATACATTTCTGGTCACATTTTTGCAATTTGTTTTAAGTAAAGGTTGTCCTTATAGCATAATGCACAGGGGATTTCACTTGTGAGTGAAATCATGGATTCTGTATGTATCTGAATGACTGAATTCAAAACCATGGACGGCTACTTACATAATATGGAGAAGGGTAAGTGTAGTGAATAAATTGCCATCAAACGCATGGCTTTGGAAGACTCTGATGATACACAGACATGGATTCCCACCCATGCACTTCAATATTTACAGTATGCTAAATCTTCCTATGGCTTATTGTAATGATGACTTGTCAGAAACATAACAAACCTTACATTTATTCAGGCATTATAAAAGCAGACTAATGTCAGACTACCAAATACCTGTTAGGAATTCTATATTGTGAACCGGAATCATTGCTATTCTTCAAAAGAATGTTCTGTCATTCATGAAATATTCTAAACATCTGCATGCATAATAATGTTGTTGTCAGGAAGTGTGCTGTTGACTGCAGTGCTGCTCATTTGACCGCTTAAGATGAAGAGTTTGGAGATGCATGAACACAGACACAGCCCCTCCACCTTGGTCTGCCATGTGCATCACCTTTCCCTAGTGGGCAATTACTCAAAGGCTTCGTTACAGGCCATCCACATTGTAATGCTCAGAGCTTTAATTAATTGTAAGTGTGTTGACTTTACAAATGATCTCCGGCTGGAACATGCATATGAACTATGTTCAGGTAACTAACAGTGTAACTAATTGACATTATCAATATGCAATATGCCACCGAATGGCTGCTGCTGTATAATGCTGTATTGYATTTTTCCACACTTGATTAGTTAATTCACACTCTACTGTTCTGAAGCATTTACATTTACATTTAAGTCATTTAGCTGACGCTCTTATCCAGAGCGACTTACAAATTGGAAAGTTCATACATTTTCATCCTGGTCCCCCCGTGGGGAATGAACCCACAACCCTGGCGTTGCAAGCGCCATGCTCTACCAACTGAGCCACACGGGACCGTGAAGCAATACAGAATAAATAAAAATACAAAGACGCAATCAGTTAACTTAATAATGCCTGACAATCAACAATCCGCATGGTATCAAGAATAAAATACAACTACCTGATACAAGCCACATACAATTCCCCACATGGCAGCTTCTTGTCATTGTTGCTTGCTATCTGGCCACAAGCAAGCTACTGGAAAATGTAATTAAATTACCAGACAAACTACATGTAGTTCATGACTCCTCAACATTGCACACGTACACAGGCACACAAACACACACACTAGAATGGTTTAACATTGAGGACTTCTCTCCGCCGTGGAGAGGAATGGGAGGTGAATGAATGTTTCCGAACTGTGTTTATGCTGTTCCAGAATTTGCCACCAGCTCTTAATTCCACACTCTCTAATATTGCTTCCATGCATACCTCACTCCATATGCATCCTAACAGACTGCTTCAGTTAAGCAGAATGCAAGACATGCTTTTGAGATAAGACACAGCATCTTCGGGAAAACACTATCTATCTGAAAATGCAATGTCCCAAGTTAATCCAAGATTGGTTTTACAGACCTCTTCTGCAACCTAATGGAATTCCTTTTAGGAYAAACTTTACCTAAATTGACTTTGAATAGAGGGAGAGGGAACCAAGAAAGCTGACATACCATTAGAGGCAAGTGGTCACCACAGGATACATCCATATTACTTTCAGTCTGATCTCTGTGTGACCCACTGAAAGACCACAGGTCTCTCTATTAAACAGAAAAAGACCAGGATCAATCTTTCTTTTCCTATTTTTTACAAAGGTGAAACGTTGACACCCTAATGATAACATTCAAACATGATATTGATCATAATTAATAATTTATCGATTACACAACAATTCTACTTTGAGAAATAATGAACCATAATCGCTGTATGCAATGTCTCAAGATCAATTAATGTCAACAGACATTTAGAATTCACAGCAACAGAACTAGCTGGATGATGTGTACGTATAGTGAACTCAACAAGAGATGGATTACACAGTCTTATTCTGGGCAAACTAAATGTATGAATGCCCTTATGTCAGTATACTTTCTGCTGGAGGAAGCAGTACCAAAATAGATAATGTCACACCCTGACCATAGAGAGCCTTTTTATTCACTATTTTGGTTAGGTGTGATTAGGGTGGGTGATCTAGTGCATTTATTTCTATGTTGGCCTGGTATGGTTCCCAATCAGAGGCAGCTGTTTATCATTGTCTCTGATTGGGGATCATATTTAGGCAGCCATTTCCCCACTGGTTTTTGTGGGATCTTGTTTCTGTGTAGTTCCCTGTGAGCGTCACGGTTCGTTTGCTGTTTTATTGTTTTTATGCGTTTCCTTTGATTAAATAGGTGGAACCCAAATCACACTGCACGTTGGTCTGAGTATATTTCCAGTTCGTATGACGAGCGTGACAGATCAACTCACAATAACACAGAAGAAGATCCAGGCATGATTCTTTTTGAGGGGAGGACTAGGTCTCTGTGTTAAAATATTAGTACAGTAATGGCATGTTTGCAGATAGGTTGCATGTGATATTGTTGACTAAATGACAGTGTAATGGCGTGTAAAGGCCAGCTCTAACAGACCTTGTTCTGTGAGGAGTAGTAAGAATGCAATGCTGCAGTGACATGTGTAATGAGCATGCCCATAGCAACATACTCCTTCAGAACTAGTCTGCGATGAGGGGGGGAGGGTGAGCGTGGGAGGGTGAGCGTTGGAGATGGGAGGGCCGAGAACGGCTCAATCCCACAGGGTAATTATGTGGTGTCACCAGAGGCTAGGCAATCTTTACTGAAACCTTCAGGGTTAGCAGGTATTGTACTGTGTCAGTGGTACAGCTGCAAATCGTTTAGGCGTAAGCAGCAGCAGCACAGTGGACTGACTGACTGGTTGCAATTACCCCTCCCTCATTTATCGCCTCCTCTCCTCCTCTGTATTGTTTCTCTGAGGATGTGGATTCATAGTAGCACTAATAAATTAATTGTTGCACTTTTCATTTTGTATTTTTCCTTCTTTTTGTCCTTTTTTTCTTTGTTTTGATAAATGGGGTGAGGTAGATAAATGATGTCCAATTGTTCCGAGCATGAATGATCTCTGATTAGGCTTGAGTGCAGTTCAACTGCTCTGTCAGACATGCTGACTGCCAAGAGTCTCTTCACTCACTTCCTTTCTCTCAAACATATGCATTGTCGTGATGTTGTTATCTTTAATGTGATGGAATGCTATTTATCAAATAATTAACTATGTTTATAATTATGTGATTCAATTAATCACGTAACCATTAACTCAGTAACCTGGGGCACCACGGGAAAAGTTTGTTTAATGACTTACTGTTTCCCAAATTAACTCAAAGAATATCAGAATATATCGATTTCATAGAAGTCACCAAATAATTAATTCAGTCTCATACTGAATGTCGCATAATCCGTAAATCTGCACAAACCCGGGCCTCACTAATCATTCTGAACCACACCAATTCAGTTGATTATGTATTTACTAACAAGCTAAATGACAACATAAGATACACAAACAGTCTAGGTTATTGGTTAGATTTTAATACAATGGCAACAGGTCCCYAGCGGACCAACAAAATATGACACGTGTTACACAAGATGGAGATTTACAGAGAGAGAGAGAAATTCAACACTTAGATATATTTGTAAACTATGCTTAGTTTCAGCCCTAACACATTTCCCGAACTGCCGCTCTTATGGGTAAAAAGTGTAATGCACGTATTTACATGTTGAAGGTCTCTATTGGGTATCTCTTCGTGGGCCAATTTCCGCTTAGTGGGAAAGGTTTGGCCGAAGCTTTGTTCTTTCATCTTCAGGTGTAAGTCTCTGATTGTCCAAAAGATGTCACAATGTCCTTTCTATTAGTTGTCTGTTTCCTTGCACTCATTCTGTGAGAGTGGGCTTCTGAGGAGGCTAATCAGCCATGTCGACGCTCAGCCGTGTCAACTCTCTCAGCGTGGGTAGGAGGGCCGTGTAGACAACCGATGACTTATATAGCCGGAGGGTCCTGCTTAAATTCACCTTCCTAGATACAGTATTTAGAAATGCTACTCCACCATAAACTTGATTGTTCAGAGATTTTCTTTGACTTCAACCTTGTGTTGCATTTTGGGGTCGTGACTAATTGTGGACTTTGGCTGCAGCGCATGGTCCTCTAGTCTGATATGTAAATTCTTAATTCACATGTTTTATACCCTAGAGTAGAAAAGGAAGTTTACGTCTTCATGACACGCTCTCTGGGTTTCCTGRGGCGTAGCTAGTTACAAGGCAAGGTATTAGGATTTACTATGATCTTGTTAAGACAACTAAAACCACAGTCTTATCATCACCAAAACATTCTCTTTCATCTGGATATTTTCTACACAACATAAAGTATGTAAACATCACATATATATTGTGAAAACTCTTCAAGTAAATTTTTTTTTCGTTATAACATCCTCATTTAACTTTTAATAACATAAAATATACATTAATTTTCATATTCCACCCATCATTGTTTTCACCATTTGGCTGATCAAATTTCACATCCCAAAGTCCATTGATGATTTGTAGTTTTGGTTCTAAACTCTTCCTAAGGCACACAGACATTCCAGTCTCTCACATTAGAGAACAGAATGGAGATAGGTGCCTTATAATATTACGATGGGCATGAGGTCATAACCCCCCCCCCAATCAAACCCTCTATACCTCTCCCCCTCTGCGGGAGGGAGAGAAATCTCTGTAGAACCGTGATCCACTGTAACCTGATCCCCACAGGCCAGTCATGACAGCATTCTCTGACCAAAAATAATTTACTTCAGATCGAAGGAAAGTTTATTTAAGATTCGACCCTCAAGTATTTTTTTTACATGTACGCTTCCGAGAAATGTATAGATTCAAGGCCTCCCTTTCCACGCCCCCATTCTCCCAGGAAACGGCTGCTGAGAGGAGGCAGTGACTGTGTGCCTCCAGCCCCATCCTGGCCTCTGGCCCCGGTCCAGAGCCCAGTGGAAAGCACCTATTGATGCCTGAAAAACTCCCACAGTCCACAGCTTCCTGTGAGCACAATGCCCACAGAGACTCACTCCAACTCACCACTCATACAGGCTTCAAAAAGCCTCAACATAACCACAACGCACCCTCTTTATCTTTATTTGTATAAAAATTAAATATAGACCTACACAGTGTGGGATTTCAACCGAAATTACAGAAGAAGTTTRATGCGAGGTCAGATATTTGAGGTTTGTTCGATTTTTAGGGCGGCAGATTGGTGATTTGGGATTGAGTCCAGTTAGGCAGGAGATAATAAAAAGGAATAGCATGTCCAACATGTACTGAGGCTTTGTAAATGGTACCATCTGTCCAAGCATACTGTCCCTAGGTAGGGAAGGTGCCAGGAGTAGGTGGGCTGGTGAGCTTTTCTCTTTCCTCTGTGTCTGTACAGTATGTCCACATTTACAAGTGCAAGAGAGGAAAAAGCTAGAATCAGCCAATGCTATGATTTGCTGTGSCTGCCAATACACCCAGTTTGATGATCCTACTAGTGAAATAATACACCCTTAACATACTATTTACACACTTTATTACCCTTTTGTCAGCAGTATAAAACTGTTATCAACCAAAGTTCAAATGTTAAGAGTGAACATTGTCAGTATATTTAACATTCTGCACTTCGAATTAAGCGATGAGAAACTAGCAGAGAGAAAGTAGTGCAGAGAAAATCTCCATGGGAGCCAGAGGGAGCCTTGCTCCGAGTCCCATACACCCTGTGGCGAAGGCAGAGGGCCACCAGCACCACCAATCAACATTGGTACCTATATTTAACTAGGCAAGTCTAATCTCTCTCTCGCTCACTCTCTCTCATTCTCCCTTATTCTGCACCAGCCCGCCTACACTTTCTGACTGCATTTCCACCTCTACGGCAGGTTCCCTCAACTGCCAACCCCCTGGGTACCTATCTGAATGGCTCTTCCTTTCCTTTTTCACAACACAGTCTAATACTGCTATAACTCAGACCCCCATGGGCAAAATCTTGGACGTCCTTCATACCACCCTGCCACAAAAGGTAGTGATTTTGGCCATCCAATAGAAGTATGAGTYAACTGCGGTGGCCCACAAGCTGTTCCAAATGGCAGTGGCCAACAGACAGGTGTAACAGTAAGGCCCCAAATAAGTCCCATGTGCCTGGTGTCTGTGGGACAGAGATAGATGATGAGGTAGGAATGCAAACCACAGACCAAAGATAAAGCCACTGGTACAGTGAAAAAAAAAATACAAAATCTGCTTATCTAGTATGCAATGTAAAATTCCATCAGGTGTTGAAAGGGAGCATTTACTTGGGCTTGGTGCAAAACATTGAAGTGAAATAGTAATTTCAAAATAATGTGCTTTTTAAATATACTAATTTGAAGTCGAAAATGTCAATATAAACTGGAAAAGAAAGTCAAGCTGTTCCAGAAAATGTACAATCAACTTGAACACTAAAGTTGTGTGGTAACTGTTGTAGTAAACAACTAGAGCATGTGTGTAGTGTTTTATAAAGAACTGTGAATAAGGTGGAGATGGCACTTCCTCCCTGTTCTCACCATTCAATACATTCTAAAGTATTTCTAACACTTTGGCACTGAGTGCTTTTGTCCACCATTGCAGCTGAGTTCCGGGTTGAGAGTCCTGCGCATTTGCGGTCCTTTGTACCAGTGGGTAATGACATTCGCTCTCTAAAGAGAAAAGCAGATGGACTTGAAAGAGATTTTCATGGAGTTTGCTGCCAAGCTACAGGGCACAGTGTCAGAGATACACCACATTTCATAAGCAGCTTTTTAATATTTCGTGGCTGATTCTCTTTTTCACATGCAGTCGTTATCAGCCCATTTACATTTGGTGCGGGTACACATTTGGTGTGGGTACATAGCGCAACGAGTGTCGCACCATGAGACATACTGCGCTTCAAGGCTATTATATAGTATGGTCAGTCTTCTCTAGTTATGCCAGATTAAGTAAAATTCACTTCATCCTCATCGCTGCTCCAGCTTACCAGTTTTCAAAGGCATCTTGAGCGGCCATAATGCAAACTGGATTTAAGTGTGGTTGTCATGCTTGTGCCTTGTGAGAGTGCATGGAGACTGGGCTCAACATCTTCCCATGAACAGAGCTAGAGAGAGAGAGACATACATCCTTCCTTAGGCAGGGCTGAGGACCTTCTCAAGTTAGTATTGGACACAGTTTACACGAGCTGCCCCATATCCACAGGCGCAGGCTAACCACTCCACTACACAACATTCTCACAGTGGAGGACGCCTTTGATGAATGTTCTCAAATGTGTCTTTTCATCTGTCACATTGGTCTTTATGTGGAGCAATTGGAAAAACTGTTTGACAGAAAGAGTATTTAGACGGTAGAGAACAATGGTTGTCATTGTTTTTGACAGAGTAAAGAATGGCTAAATTGACCACTTCTAATAGGCTAACTAACTACTTTATCACAAAACGAGGCCAGAGGAAATCACTTAATATGCAAATCACCGTTATTACCCGGGACAAAATTAAAACATCCTGATCTCTGGCTGAGATCAATAAATTGGATCTTCCTTCCCACTGCCACCCTGTAAGTCATCAAATCAAATCAAATGTATTTATATAGCCCTTCTTACATCAGCTGATATCTCAAAGTGCTGTACAGAAACCCAGCCTACAACCCCAAACAGCAAGCAATGCAGGTGTAGAAGCACGGTGGCTAGGAAAAACTCCCTAGAAAGGCCAAAACCTAGGAAGAAACCTAGAGAGGAACCAGGCTATGAGGGGTGGCCACTCCCCTAAAAGTAGAAAGTTTTCAGCCATCCACTTCCTTATGTCTGAAACACAGGCTTCTAGCGAGGGCAATTTTGGGGCTTCACCATGTTTCATTGAAATGTACAGCTGTGTGTCGTCCGCAAAGCAGTGAAAGTTAACATTATGTTTTGGAATGACATCCCCCAAGAGGTAAAATATATAGTGAAAACAATAGTGGTCCTAAAACGGAACCTTGAGGAACACTGAAATGTACAGTTGATTTGTCAGAGCACATACCATTCACAGAGACAAACTGATATCTTTCCGACAGATAAGATCTAAACCAGGCCAGAACTTGTCCGTGTAGACCAATTTGGGTTTCCAATCTCTCCAAAAGAATGTGGTGATCGATGGTATCAAAGGCAGCACTAAGGTCTAGRAGCACGAGGACAGATGCAGAGCCTCAGTCTGACGCCATTAAAAGGTCATTTACCACCTTCACAAGTGCAGTTTCAGTGCTATGATGGGGTCTAAAACCAGACTGAAGCATTTCGTATACATTGTTTGTCTTCAGGAAGGCAGTGAGTTGCTGCGCAACAGCTTTTTCAAAATGTTTTGAGAGGAATGGAAGATTCGATATAGGCCGATAGTTTTTTATATTTTCTTGGTCAAGGTTTGGCTTTTTCAAGAGGCTTTATTACTGCCACTTTTAGTGAGTTTGGTACACATCCGGTGGATAGAGAGCCGCTTATTATGTTCAACATAGGAGGGCCAAGCACAGGAAGCAGCTCTTTCAGTAGTTTAGTTGGAATAGGGTCCAGTATGCAGCTTGAAGGTTTCGAGGCCATGATTATTTTCATCATTGTGTCAAGAGATCTAGTACTAAAACACTTGAGTGTCTCTCCTGATCCTAGGTCCTGGCAGAGTTGTGCAGACTCAGGATARCTGAGCTTTGGAGGAATACGCAGATTTAAAGAGGAGTTCGTAATTTGCTTTCTAATGATCATGATCTTTTCCTCAAAGAAGTTCATGAATTTATTACTGCTGAAGTGAAAGCCATCCTCACTTGGGGAATGCTGCTTTTTAGTTAGCTTTGCGACAGTATAAAAAATAAATTTCGGATTGTTCTTATTTTCCTCAATTAAGTTGGAAAAATAATTTGAATATTATCTGCTATGACTACAAGGTCCGATAGGAATTCAGGGAACTCGGTGAGGAACGCTGTATATGGCCCAGGAGGCCTGTAAACAGTAGCTATAAAAAGTGATTGMGTAGGCTGCATAGATTTCATGACTAGAAGCTCAAAAGACAAAAACGTAATTTATTTTTTTGTAAATTGAAATTTGCTATCCTAAATGTTAGCAACACCTCCGCCTTTGCGGGATGCACGGGGGAAATGGTCACTAGTGTAACCAGGAGGTGAGGCCTCATTTAACACAGTAAATTCATCAGGTTTAAGCCATGTTCCAGTCAGGCCAATCACATCAAGATTATGATCAGTGATTAGTTCATTGACTATAACTGCCTTTGAAGTGAGGGATCTAACATTAAGTAGCCCTATTTTGAGATATCACGATCTCTTTCAATAATGGCAGGAATGGAGGAGGTCTTTATCCTAGTGAGATTGCTAAGGCGAACACCGCCATGTTTAGTTTTGCCCAACCTAGGTCGAGGCACAGACACGGTCTCAATGGGGATAGCTGAGCTGACTACACTGACTGTGCTAGTGGCAGACTCCACTAAGCTGGCAGGCTGGCTAACAGCCTGCTGCCTGGCCTGCACCCTATTTCATTGTGGAGCTAGAGGAGTTAGAGCCCTGTCTATGTTGGTAGATAAGATGAGAGCACCCCTCCAGCTAGGATGGAGTCCGTCACTGTAAGTGTCGTTCAATTGCAGCAGCCAGGCACAGTGACACACTCCATATCTTATCATACAAACAAGAAACAGCACAATATATCAACCAATCAAACAGAAAGAGCACAGTGCTGGGGCATCTTTTTTTTCTCATCTAAATTGTATTCTAATTAGATGACACTGTGAAGACCATTCGTCATTTAACTGTTAGATGTGCTCGTCATCAATCATATCAGCCAAATTGAGTCACAGTTATCTAGTAAATTATCCAATAAAATCACACATTTGATACCTGTCTAATGAGTTTGTCTTATTAAACTGTTTATTAGTGAATTCGTTTATGGTGATGGATCTGCTTCCTTATCTTAGTCCTGCTCATACACTATGCAGACAGTCAGTCATGTGGTCAAATAAAATAAAATCTAATTGTATTTGTCACATGCGGCGAATTGACCTTACAGTGAAATGCTTACTKACAAGCCCTTGACCAACAATGCAGTTTTATGAAAAATACCTAAATAAAAATAAGAAATAAAACTAACAAATAATTAAAGAGCAGCAGTAAAATAACAATAGCCCAGTAAAATAACAATGGTGTGAATGATCTGCTGCTAACCTCTTGCTATTGCATTGATTAAATTGTCTGGCAGCAGACACATGTGCCTCTGGAGAACTCCCCCAGCTAGCATAGTTGCTGACACACACAATCCTCTTCTGTGGATTGGCTATAAAATCCTCTGAGTTCCGACTCTAAGGGATATGCTGACCACTTACCCTGCTTTTCTAACATGCAACCCTATTTCTTATATTTTTTTCAGAGCAATAAAGGTAGGGAGTGAAGGAGGCAGATCTCCCGAGTGGTGCAGAGTTCTAAGGCACTGCATCTCAGTGCTAGAGTTGTCACTACAGACCCTGGTTCGATCCTGGACTGTATCACAACCGGCCGTCATCGGGAGTCCCATAGGGCAGTGCACAATTGGCCCAGCGTTGTTGTTTGACCGGGGTAGGCCGTCATTGTAAATAAGAATTTGTTCTTAACTCATTTACCTAGTTAAATAAAAAATAGGTGAAAGAAGGAATGATGGAGGGAAAATGTGCACATTTTTTGTAATATCCAACAGATCAATTGAAATTACATTGTCACACAAACAGACCGAAATAGATTTGGAGGGCAACATAGATTACTTTTCCTAAATAAAACTGTTTGTAATTAGTTTGCACAGTTAATTTCCTAACTGAAACAGAGTGGTTGGCATAACCCCAGAAACTAGGCAAAATACTGTACATAATTGTGGGTGAGCTATAAAAAGACAGTGACACTGATGGCACCTCCGGACTAGTCTGCCTTCCCAGGGGCTACAAACCCTTTGGATGTGTCTCTCTACCTTGAATATCTCATTAGTGTCATGCTTATGAGAATTACCCTCCAGGTTAGCTTGAAGAATAAAGGTTCAGAGAGGTTTGATTTGTTTAAAAAAACTTTGGCTCTGACAGTCTAGCATTGCAATGTGAAGAGTCAAACAACACCAATTACCAGGGAGAGAATGAGGACATAAGCTAACAGAAACAGAAGCCATCGAAAGTAAAGCACTCCTTGGACTTTATTCAACACAGAGACTCCAGTAACCTCTCAACATAATGTTGACCCCAAACTGACTAGAGTTGAGGAATGGTGGATGTTGTAATGATTAAAGAGAAGCATGCACATAATCTTAATGAGAATGGACTAGCGCCTGAGGGGCTATAGAATTTCAATAACACATCACTGATGGCAAATGCCAGTGAGCCTTAAGTACTGTAACAAAACAAAGCAGGTAATTTAGATGCCATTCGACCACAGACTGGATGGATAAAACGTTTTCTATGAAACAAAGCTCAGTTTCAGTAATTGTACTGGAAGAGCAGTACAGAATTAACTTTACGTAAACACATAATCAATGGAGCTTTGCTGAATAGTTGTTCAGGGACTACAGTCTCACATAATTCACACTGTAACTGATTGTGTCTTCACAGGAAACTTGAGCAAGTTAATTTCTGTGGCAAAAACACACAGTGATAATTGCCTGTGTTGATAAGGGTTTTACCTTAAACACATATCTTAAACAAACCAGTACTGCACTTCCAGTACAACGTGCTGTAATTCAGTCAATATTTGATAAAAAAWWWTWWTWWTWACGTTTGGAGTATTTTGGTCCATCGAACATCTGTTACATTTATTAKAATTGTTTTTAAAACCTTTTTTTTTCATTTTGATAACCTTTGCTAATCTGAGTTGTAGAGGAGATTCCTGCTTCAGCAACGTCTGAGATAATGCCCACTGGCTGGGCTCTACCTGCAGAGAGATTATCCTGAGATTGATGGACACTCCAGCACCTTCAGAGTCAGTTGACCAGATGAACTGCATCTTAATGAAAACCTTAAACATTTGTGATGGAGACGGGTTGCTCGTAATCGCGCATTCAATCTCTCCCCCTGTCACGACTTCTGCCGAAGTAGGTCCCTCTCCTTGTTTGGGGGGCATTCGGCGGTCGACGTCACCGGCCTTCTAGCCATCGCCGATCCACTTTTCATTTTCCATTTGTTTTGTCTTTGTTTTACACACTTGGTTTCAATCCCCAAATTACTTGTTCATTTTTTAACTCTCTGTTCCTCCATGTTTTTTTGTGAGTGATTGTTTGTATATATACGATCTGTTATTGTGGGCTAGTTTATTGTGTTGTATATATTTGATTTCTTGAGTAAAGTACGTTCATTACTCATATCTGCAGTCATGCGCCTGACTCCTCCACACCAGCTACACACAGGCCGATTACAGAATCACTCACCTAGGAATGGAGTCAGCAGGAGCAGACGCCCTCCCTGTGGCGGTAGAGGAGCGCGTCCAGCAGCAAGCGACCATGTTGCAACATCTGGGCACCGCCATGGATCGCTTGCTGCAGACGATGGATCGTTGGGAGAGAGGAGGAGGATTTCCAGCACCTCACCCAGCCCCACTATCGCCGAACCCACTGTCCACCCCTTCTTCACCCGGTCCCAGCGGGATTTGGCTCGCGCTCCCGAGGGAGTATGATGGGACGGCTGCCGGATGCCAGGGGTTCCTATTCCAGCTAGAGCTCTACCTGGCGACCGTCCACCCGGCTCCTTCGGGACGTGAGAGGGTGTCCGCTCTCGTCTCCTGCCTCTCAGGCAAAGCCCTGGAGTGGGCCAACGCCGTATGGAGTGAAGGAGACGCAGCGTTGGACCATTACGCAGAGTTCACCCGTTGATTTTGTGCAGTTTTCGACCACCCACCTGAGGGTTGAGCGGCAGGTGAACGTCTGTTCCACCTGAGGCAGGGGACGAGGAGCGAGCAGGATTTCGCATTGGACTTCCAGGACCCTGGCCGCCAGCGCGGGATGGAACGACAGGGCCCTGATGGATCACTAACTCACTAACGGTGCAGTCTGCGCGAGGCTGTCCATCGGGAGTTGGCCTGCTGAGACACCACCCTCACGTTGGATCAGCTGGTGGACCTGTCCATCCGGCTGGACAACCTGCTGGCTACCCGCGGACGTCCGGATCGGGACGTGTCAGTTCCATCCTCCATCCCCCCTCCGCTCCGACACCCATGGAGCTGGGAGGTGCTGCGCTTAGGGCGACCGGAGGAGGGGCCATTCCCTGCACCATCGATGGCCGCAGAGGGCACACTGCTGGACGGTGCTGAGGGGGTTCCTCGGAGTCGAGGCAGCAGGCAGGGCACTATCGTGTCACCCCAGGTGAGTCGGCACCAGGCTCATCCAGAGCCCCCTGTTGCTCATATGTATGTGTTTATTACATTTCCTGAGTTTTCCCCGCATTCCCAGCATAAGGCGCTCGTAGAGTCAGGCGCAGCTGGGAATTTTATTGATCATGCTTTTGCCCATAGTTTAGGGATCCCCCTTGTTCCTGTGCATATGCCCTTCCCTGTGCACGCCCTAGATAGTTGACCACTTGGGTCAGGGCTGACTAGGGAGGCCACCGCTGCACTAGACATGGTTACCCAGGAGGGTCACAAGGAGAGAATCAGTCTCTTCCTTATTGATTCTCCACGTTTCCCGTGGTGCTGGGCCTACCCTGGTTGGCCTGTCATGACCCCACTATTTCGTGGCAACAGAGGGCTCTCAAGGGGTGGTCACGAAAGTGCTCAGGGAGGTGTGCGGGGGTTTCCATCGGTGCGACTACGGTGGAAAGTCCGGACGAGGTCTCCACCGTGYGCATCCCCTCTGAATATGCCGATTTGGCTCTCGCCTTCTGTACCACCCCATCGACGGGGGGATTGTGCGATAAATCTCCTGGTAGACGCAGCACTTCTCAGGAGTCACGTGTATCCTCTGTCACAGGAGGAGACGGTGGCTATGGAAACATAGGTCTCCGATTCCCTGGGGCAGGGATACATTCGGCCCTCCACTTCACCTGTCTCCTCTAGTTTCTTTTTTGTGAAGAAGATGGATGGAGGTCTGCGCCCGTGTATTGACTATCTGGGTATCAATCACATCACTGTGAGGTACAGCTACCCCCTGCCTCTCATCACCAGTGCGATCGAGTCAATGCACGAGGCGCGCTTCTTCACAAAATTGGATCTCAGGAGCGCTTAAAACCTGGTGCGTATCCGGGTTGGGACGAGTGGAAGACGGCATTTAGTACCACCTCAGGGCACTATGAGTACCTCGTCCTGCCGTACGGGTTGATGAATGCACCATCAGTCTTCCAGGCCTTTGTTGACGAGATTTTCCGGGACCTGCACGGGCAGGGTGTAGTGGTGTATATCGACAACATTCTGATATCCTCCGCTACACATGCCGAGCATGTGTCCCTGGTGTGCAGGGTGCTTGGTAGACCGTTGGAGCATGACCTGTACGTCAAGGCTGAGAAATGTCTGTTCTTCCAACAGTCCGGCTCCTTCCTAGGGTACCGCATTTCCACTTCAGGGGTGGAGATTTAGAATGACCGCATTTCAGCCGTGCGTAATTGGCCGACTCCCACCACGGTAAAGGAAGTGCAGCGGTTTCTAGGGTTTGCCAACTACTACCAGAGGTTTATCCGGGGTTTTTGTCAGGTAGCGGCTCCCATTACCTCACTGCTGAAGGGGGGACCGGTACGACTGCAGTGGTCGGCTGAGGCGGACAGGGCTTTTGGTCACCTGAAGGCTCTGTTTACCTCGGTTCCCATGCTGGCTCATCCGGATCCCTCTTTGGCGTTCATAGTGGAGATGGACGTCTCCAAGGCTGGGATAGGAGCCGTGCTCCCTCAGCGCTCGGGCACGCCACCAAAGCTCCGCCCCTGTACCTTCTTTTCGAAGAAGCTCAGCCCGGCGGACGAAACTATGATGTGGGGGACCGGGAGCTGTTGGCTGTTGTCAAGGCTCTGAGGCGTGGAGACATTGGCTTGAGGGGGCTAAACATCCTTTTCTAATCTGGACTGACCACCACAACCTGGAGTACATCCGGACGGCGAGGAGACTGAACCCTCGCCAGACAAGGTGGGCCATGTTCTTTACCCGTTTTGTTTTCACTCTGTCCTACAGACCAGGTTCCCAGAACGCTAAGGCAGATGCACTGTCCCGGATGTATGACACAGAGGAGCGGTCCATGGATCACACTCCCATACTTCCGGCCTATTGCCTGGTGGCACCGGTAGTGTGGGACTTGGACGCGCACATCGAGCAGGCGTTTCGCACAGAGCCCACTCCTCCCCAGTGTCCAGCTGGGCATCTGTACGTTCCGTCTGCTGTCCGCGATCGTTTGATCAATTGGGCCCACACATCACCCTCCTCTTGTCATCCTGGCATCGGGCGGACGATGCGTTGCCTTAGTGGGAAGTACTGGTGGTCCACCTTGGCCGTGAGGGTTTATGTTTCCTCCTGCTCGGTGTGCGCCCAGTGGAAGATTCCCAGGCACCYGCCCAGAGGGAAGTTACAACCCCTACCCATGCCACAACGGCCGTGGTCGCACCTGTCGGTGGACTTCTTGATGGATCTTCCTCCTTCACACGGCAACACCACGATCCTGGTCGTTGTGGATCGCTTTTCTAAGTCCTGCCGTCTCCTCCCTTTGCCCGGTCTCCCTACGGCCCTACAGACTGCGGAGGCCCTGTTCACTCACGTCTTCCGGCACTGGGTCTGGCTCTCGACCTGGAACCTGCCCCTCCGCCTGCCCTACCGGAAGCTGGGTCCGCAGTTTGTGGGGCCATTCAAAGTCCTGAGGAGACGAGGTATGCTACAGGTTACAGCTTCCCCCAGATTACCGTAATAATCCCTCGTTCCATGTGTCTCTCCTCAGGCCGGTGATGGCTGGTCGACTCCAGGAGTTTGACGTGCGAGAGGTTCCTCCACCCCTTCTGGACATCGAGAGGGCCCCGGCGTATGCTGTTCGAGCCATCCTGGACTTGAGGCGTCGGGCTAGGGTCCTTCAGTACCTCTTGGAGTGGGAAGGGTATGGTCTGGAGGAGAGATCCTGGGTGCCGGTGGAGGACGTCCTGGACCCTCCGTTGCTGTGGGAGTTCCACCGTCTCCACCCGGATCGTCCTGCGCCTCGTCCTCCGGGTCGTCCCCGGCGTGCTGCTTGATCCGCGCGTCAAGTGGGGGGTACTGTCACGACTTCCGCCGAAGCCGGTCCCTCTCCTTGTTCGGGCTGCGTTCGGCGAACGACGTCACCGGCCTTCTAGCCATCACCGATCCACTTTTCATTTTCCATTTGTTTTGTCTTTGTTTTACACGCCTGGTTTCAATCCCCTAATTACTTGTTCATTATTTAACCCTCTGTTCCCCCACATTTTTTTGTGAGTGATTGTTTGTATGTATACGGTCCGTTATTGTGGGCTAGTTTATTGTGTTGTATATATTTGATTTCTTGAGTAAAGTACGTTCATTACTCATATCTGCTGTCCTGCGCGTGACTCCTCCACACCAGCTACACACAGGCTGATTACACCCCCTGAGCTCATCACAGGATTGAGCCACAAACTATAATTGCAGTATGATTTTGCCCATAACTACTGGAGGTCACTCATAAACATGTATTTTCACCTTCACACTTTTGGTATGTGATAGCTTTCCTGCAGATTGACAGCCTACCATTTAGAAACTTGTGTTTTGAGCTAGATGTTATGTCCAAGTCCACATGTATTATCATGTGTTTTTGATTTGAAAAGATCAGTAGAATGAATGGCAGAAGTTATAAAGTTTATTTATCTAATTACTTAACTTTGCTATTAAATAAATGACAAGTATCATATTAATCCAACTTTGAAAATTGTCTTGCTGAATAAAAATGTGAAGTCTTCTTCCATCTTTATCAATAGGATACACCATTACAGTTTGCTTCATAACAGCCACTGTCATAAATGTTGATAATCAAGCAAGGACAAGCTAACAATAATAAATAGGTCTAACAGGAACTATGCCAAAAAAACACTTTGTCAATGAAATTGGTGCTGACGCACACAGTCACTGTTTGTGTACCGTATTTTTAAACATTTGTTTATTCTCTGATGCTGCACCAAACACCAATGAATAACCAGTGAATGCATTCTGAAATTCAACAAATGTGATGCTCCAGCATTTGTGACCCCTGATACCCTCAAAACATAATTTACATCTCAGAAATGTGCATTGGTTTTTCTTTTGTTCTGTTATTGATGTATGCATAGACACATTTCAGAGTATGAAGATTGGTTCCACTGAAGCGAAAGGATGGTACTGAGTGTCTGCTACCAGATGTGTCTAAGCTAAATCCCTTGTTGACGCAGACAATTATCACAGTGTGTTTTCGCCACAGAAGTTAATTTGCTCAAGTTTCCTGTGAATACACAATCAGTTAGTGTGTAAATTATGAGTCTGTAGTCCCAAAACAACTATTCTGATTCTGTGATAAGTACGAGCTCCATTGATTATGTGATTACAAAAAGAGGAGCTATATTCTATTGGTTATACTGTACTGCCCTTCCAGTACTGCCAGTAGTGCAGTACTGTTTGTCTACTCTCCGGCTACCCAGCTAAAGCACTAAATAAAACTTCAGTTAGTGCTAGATTCGGCTGCTAGAATATTGACTAGAACCCCAAAAAATKATCATATTACTTCAGTGCTAGCCTCTTTACACTTGCTTCCTGTTAAGGCTAGGACTGATTTCAAGGTTTTACTGCTAACCTACAAAGTATTACATGTACTTGCTCCTACCTATCTTTCCAATTTGGTCTTGCTGTACATACCTACAGGTACACTACGGTCACAAGACGCAGGCCTYCTTATTGTCCCTAGAATTTCGAAGCAAACAGCTGGAAGCAGGGCTTTCTCGTATAGAGCAAMATTTTTATGGAATGGTCTGCCTATCCATGTGAGAGATGAAGACTCGGTCTCAACCTTTAAGTCTACTGAAGACTTATTTTTTTCAATAGATCCTATGATTGAGTGTAGTATGGCCCAGTGGTGCGAAGGTGAAAATGCAGACACTGAAWATCACTTTGAGCATGTTGAAGTTATTAATTACATTTTGGATGGCGTATCAATACACTCAGTCACTACAAAGACACACATGTTCTTCCTAACTCAGTTGCCGGAGAGGAAGGAAACCACACAGGGATTTCACAATGAGGCCAATGGGGACTTTAAAACAGTTACAGAGTTGAATGGCTGTGATAAGAGAAAACTGAGAATGGATCAAAAACATTGTAGTTACTTCACAATACTAACGTAATTGACAGAGTGAAAAGAATGTACAGAATAAAAAATATTCCGAAACACATATCCTGTTCGCAGTAAAACAAATTGGCAAAGCAATTAACTTTTTGTCCTGATTTCGAGTGTTATGTTAGGGGCAAATGAAATACAACACATTACTGAGTACCATTCTCCAAATTTTCAAGCATGGTGGTGGCTGCATCATGTTATGGGTATGCTTGTAATAGTTAAACTCTGGGGAATCTTTCAGGATAAAAAAGAAACGGAATGGAACTAAACACAGGCAAAATCCCAGAGGAAARCATGGTTCAGTCTGCTTTCCACCAGACACTGGGAGATGGATTCACATTTCAGCAGAACAATGACCTAAAACACAAGGCCAAATCTACACTGTAGATTCTTACCAAGAAGACAGTGAATGGCGTGAGTGGCCGAGATATAGTTAAGACTTAAAATGTGGCWAGACCTGAAAATGGTTGTCAAGCAATGATCAGCAACCAATTTGACAGAGCTTGAAGAATTTCGAAAAGAATAATAGGCACATTTTGCACAATTCAAATCAAATMAAATTGTATTAGTCACATGCGTTGAATACATCAGGTGTAGACCTTACCATGAAATGCTTACTTATAAGCCCTTAAACAACAGTGAGGTTTTAAGACAAATAAGAGTTAAGAAAAATGTTTACTGAATAAACTAAAGTAAAAAAAATAAAAGCGCAACAATAAAATAACAATAACGATGCTATGTACAGAGGGTAACGGTACCGAGTCAATGTGCGGGGGTACAGGTTAACTTGGCGCTCCGGTACCACATGCCATGTCAGTTGGTCAGCGCATGCTCAGGGTACATGTCCTGATAATCCGTCTGGCCCTGCAGCCTTGTGAATGTTGACCTGTTTTAAAGTCTTACTCACATCGGCTACGGAGAGCGTGATCACACAGACATCCGGAAAAGCTGGTGCTCTCATGCATGCTTCAGTGTTGCTTGCCTCTAAGCACGCTTAGGAGTTGTTTAGCTCGTCTGGTAGGCTTGTGTCATTGGGCAGCCTACTGCTGGGCTTCCCTTTGTAGTCCGTACATGCGTTGGAGCCTGTGTAGTAGGATTAAATCTTAGTCCGGTATTTAAGCTTTGCCTGTTTGATAGTTCATCTGAGGTCATAGCGGGATTTCTTGTAAGAGTCCTGGTTAGAGTCCAACTCCTTGAAAGCAGCAGCTCTACACTCAGTGTGAATGTTGCCTGTAATCCATGGCTGCTGGTTGGGGTATGTACGTACGGTCACTGTGGGGACAAAGTCATAGCTGCACTTATCAATGAAGCCAGTGACTGATGTGGTATACTCCTCAATGCCACCGGGTGAGTCCCGGAACATATTCCAGTTTGTGCTAGCAAAACAGTCCTGTAGGTTAGCATCTGCGTCATCTGACCACTTCCGTATTGAGCGAGTCACTGGTACTTCTTCCTTTAGTTTTTGCTTGTAAGCAGGAATCAGGAGGATAGAATTATGGTCAGATTTGCCAAATGGAGGTCGAGGTAGAGCTGTGTTCGCGTCTCTGTGTGTGGAGTAAAGGTGGTCTAGAGTTGTTTTSCCCCTATGGTTGCACATGTAACATGCTGATAGAAATTAGGTAAAATGGATTTAAGTTTCCCTGCATTAACYTCTCTGCGCACGGATCCCTTTTACAGGATCATTTTCCTAAACAACCGCTGAATTGCAGTGTGCAAAATATTACAAAAAATATTTATAATCATGCAACCCCAGTTGAAATATACCAAAACACAGATTAGCTTGTTTATAATCCACCTATCGTGTCCGATTTTGAAAATATGCTTTAGAGAGAAAGAAATCCAAGCTTTTGTGAGTGTATCAATCAATGCTAGAACAGCTAGCCCCAAATTAGCATGGTCACAAAAGTCAGAAAAGCAATAACATTAATTGCTTACCTTTGATAATCTTCGGATGTTTGCACTCACGAGACTCCCAGTTGTTCGATAAAATATTACTTTTATCGAACAGAAAAACGCCATTTGGGCGTTATGTTCAGAAAACTACAGCCTCGTTCCGGTGCTGAAAGGCAGAAGAAAATTCCCAGACGTATCAGATTCAAAAATATTACAAAAAATATTTATAATCATGCAATCACAAGTGAAATATACCAAAACACAGTTTAGCTTGTTGTTAATCCACCTATCGTGTCAGATTTTGAAAATATGCTTTGCAACGAAAGCAATCTAAGCTTTTGTGAGTGTATCAATCAATGTTAGAACAGTTAGCCTTATATTAGCTTG
>NC_036845.1:24495995-24525765 GCF_002910315.2 Salvelinus sp. IW2-2015
TTTTGCTCTCCCTCCACCTTTCTCATTCGCCCCCCCCCCCCCCCCCCCCTCTCTGTCTGTCTCTTTCTATGTATGTCCATAAAACCAGGACATACACCCTGAGGATGCTGCCTGTGCTTTATCCTCCTCTGGAAGTGCACGGAGGTGTTATCAATGCATGAAATGAAATGCATGTGCATCTGGTGACACTGGAATTCTGGGGGAATTGAGCACCATGCTCTTTTCTGTCACATGCATAAGGTTTTAATGATTAGATGCCATCAATATGTGTGTGCTGTCTATGTTGAATAAAACATAGACCCTAGAGGTATTGCAGAGGACAACATGAAACAGATGAGAATCACACTAGCCTATATACCCTAAATACATTTTTTCTACTAACGACAAAGTAAGGTTGGAATGCCTAAAATATGATACATCAAGGCCAAGTTGGAATAGTCAAAAGTATAGACTTTTCATGCCGTCAGTGTTTCCATCGTCAGCTAATATTGACTCCGATATACTTCCTCCTCTCCATCTGTCTTCTTTCTGAATCCAATTAGCTTTATTATTATTTATTCAGACTGTGTATACTGCAGCTTCTTCTGCACATCACTGTTATCTATTTTTTGTATTTTACTAGACAAGTCAGTTAAGAACAAATTCTTATTCACAATGACGGCATAGAGCAGTGCCTTGTTCAGGTGCAGAACGACAGATTTTTAACTTGTCAGGTCAGGGACTCGATCAACCTTTCGGGTAACTGCTAGGCTACCTGCCGCCCCTATTAGATCTCTTCCTGGTTCAGAATAGGGAAGTACTGAAGTCATGGCCCATACCCAGGAACCAGGGTTACAACCAATCCACATAGAATTAATTGGCATTTACAGAAATCTATTCTAGGCCTCTGTTGAATGTCTGGATTTCATTTTTGGGCTTGCCTTATGTTATCACCATTTTCCTTTTGTGCCAAATGGTATATGCCTGGAGTTGGGGTGAAATGCTGTGACGAACATGTAACTAAAATCCAGCAAGGCATTTATTAAGCTCCCACTTATAATGCACAACAAGAGAAGGCAATCACTATCTGCGATAAGAGCCAAGTATCAACTGATATGTATCGCTCTTTCCCAAAAATGTATCCTCACTCAATTGGAATTATAATTAAAAGATGATAAAACTATGATGGATCAGTTTTGTTAATTATGAACATTAATAGACTTAAATCTCATGGTGCTTAACTTCTGTAGAAAGCTATCTTCAAATTATAATAACATCTAATTATATAATGTGTTTTCATTCATCGAGAAATGTATTTACCGGTAATTAGAAAAGTGAAATGTACACTTTTACTGTAAATAAAAAGTGTAGAGGCTCAGTTTTACTTTCCACCCAAATCAGTCCTTGTTTATGATAACATCCCAGCTCAGTCATTACTGTCATATCAACAGTTCCTAAACACTATCTTTGCTTTGTAATATTTCATATTCGTTTGTTTGACAATTTAATTTGATAGTCTTTTCCCCGAGTCACTCGGCAGAGATGATTATATACTCCATTGTACAAAGTGGGGGTCAAAGGTGCTCTACCTTGCAGCATGCAATCAGGAAGATAACTGGTCTGCCTCCATGCTGCCATGGCAAAGTGCTGCTTTGAGCAGCCGACACAGGGACATGCCTACGTATATTCTCCCCCTAATTAAGGCAGTTGCCATAGTGAACCTCAAGCCCCAGCATCCTCCTCAGCCCCACATCATCTGTATCCTCCTCCCCCTCCCGCTGCCACAGATCCACAGCCAATTAACACTGCCAATGCCAGTGAGAAGCCCAAATTATAGGGTACTTAAGGAATGAGACATGGAAGTTGCGGAAAGGTGTCTGCTAGCTCTACTGGTAAAAGAGCTGCGGGAGAAAAAGGGGAGAGGAGAGGAGAGGAGGAAGTGTGATTTAAATGGATCAGTGTGTGCCCCGTTCACTGAGGAGGGCCGATGAGGTGATGTAAAACAATGAAACTACACTGAATTTATCCTGTTGCAGATTGACCACCTCCAGCTAAAATAGAAGAGGGGAGAATAGACATTTGTGTGAAGTTGGATCTAGGGAGGAGTAGCTACAGTGCACTCAGGCTGACTCTGATTGGAAACCAGAACTGGAGTCTGTGCCACACCTTGAGAGTAATCCATCTACGTGGCTAAATCCCCCTAAATCCCAATTGCAAAGCACCTTAATTAACCTGGAGCGTGAATTGCCAGTGTGTTAGCAATCAGAGCTGTTGTAAAGTGCTTGGGCACCTGATATGATAGCAACGCACTTTTTCCGGACACCTGAGATCTGTCTTTTTCCTTGTGTTTTTGAGGGATACAAAATCATCGCTGGATTGATTGCTTTCATTTTACTCCTGCGACTCTTTCATGCTCTTGCTTGTACTTGTTGTTTTTTCCCGTTAGTGTTATTCCCTTGGGGGGGGGGTATTTTAGACTTTCAACTGCTGCAGTTTGAGTAGAGGGTAATTGACAGATGTGTCCCCTGTGTGTCAACTTAATCCATGCATGCCTAAAAGTGGCAGTGGAGGTGACAGTGCCACAAGGATTTTCCTCATGTGTATCTGTCAATGCAGCCAGGCCTCAATAGTTTGGGTCCCTGCCAGTGCTTAACTCATCTGTAGGGCTGCCTGCTTCCATACTGCCTAAATTATGCATAATGTTGCATAGCTGATCAGCTCAAATCACCGGCACCACACAGTGAGTAAGCAACTTTCTGCTTTGTACAGAAATCAGTTGAGGGAGTTATTTATGAGTATTTGTTAAACCCTTATGCGTGATTGTAATGCTCATCAAGATTGACTGTGCTAATCGAGAATCTGGCACTGCAGTGGAACGTGTTCATGCCACAGCTACTCTTCCTGGGGTCCAGCAACATTAAGGCAGTTATATACAATTTAAAATATTGCATTACATTACATGGGATAGGGCAGTGTGCAGTGCGATGGCAATTGCCTCGTCTGTGGATCTATTAGGGCGGTACTGTCACGTTCTGACCTTTATTTCCTTTGTTTTGTCTTTATTTAGTATGGTCAGGGCGTGAGTTGGGGTGGGTAGTCTGTGTGTTTTTCTTTGTTGGGGTTTTGTGTTCGGCCTGGTATGATTCTCAATCAGAGGCAGCTGTCAATCGTTGTCCCTGATTGAGAATCATACTTAGGTAGCCTGGGTTTCACTTTTGGTTTGTGGGTGTTTGTTTCCTGTGGCTTTGTGTATGTCACCAGACAGGACTGTTTCGTTTCGGTTTATTCTCGTTTATCGTTATTTTGTTCGAGTATTTCGGTTTTCATTAAAAGGAATATGAATACTCACCACGCTGCAGTTTGGTCCTCCTCTCTTTCTCCTAATGACGAGTGTTACAGGTACGCAAATTGAAGTGGGTCTAGGGTGTCATGGAGAGGTAGAGGTGATTTGATCCTTAATTAGCCTCTCAAAGCACTTCATGATGACAGAAGTGAATGCTACGGGGCGATAGTCATTTTGTTCAGTTTCCTTTGCTTTCTTGGGTACAGGAACAATGGTGGACATCTTGAAGCAAGTGGGGGCAGCAGAYTGGGATAGGGAGAGATTAAATATGTCCGTAAACACTCCAGCCAGCTTGTCTGTGCATGCTCTGAGGACACGGCTAGGGATGCCGTCTGGGCCGGCAGCCTTGCGAGAGTTAACACGTTTAAATGTCTTACTCACGTCAACCACAGAGAACGGGAGCCCACAGTCCTTGGGAGCGGGCCGCCTTGGTGGCACTGTGTTATCCTCAAAGCGGACGAAGAAGGTGTTTAGCTTGTCTGGGAGCAAGATGTCGGTGTCTGCGACGTGGCTAGTTTTCCCTTTGTAATACGTGATTGTCTGTAGACCCTGCCACATACGTCTCATGTCTGAGCCGTTGAATTGCGACTTTTTCTCTGTACTGATGTTTTGCCTGTTTGATTGCCTTACAGAGGTAAGAACTACACTATTTTGACCTTTACTATTAGTATTATTAATTCATTTAGAATTATATGAAAGCCCCTCAGATATTCTCACAAATCAGATTTGCCCTTATGAAAAATGCCCCTTAKATATTCATTTATAATCCTCCAATCCTCTAAATGTAATTATTAGTGGAGAGTCACGTCATTGAAAAAAAAAAGAAAATCATATACTGTATGCCTACTGTAGGCGACATGAGTCTCACTAGTGTTGAGTAATGTGCTGTTAAAAGTGGTGTAGGTATAATTTATTTAAAAGCATATTGAAGTTAGAAGCGATAGGATTTGAAGCAATAGCCTACCCGCGTGTGGTCAACTATTTCAGCACCATTTCGCACTGCTCTGAGACAAGCATGGTCTTGATAAATCAATGAGATTTTTATTTTCACTGAATCTCCGTTTGGGTATGCTCTTAGTACTGTAGGTTGCTTCCGACCGTCACGTTGTACAGCACCATATTTTCCTAATGGAGGGTTTTGTTTTTCTTGGAATRGAAACACCATAATATTAATCAAATATTAATCAAATTAATTAAGCTAAATTTCTTAAAATCAATCCCATATTCTATGTTCTTACAAAAAAGGTTTTAAATTCTCTAGTACAGTCAATATTGAAGACTATCAAATGCTTCTCAAAGATGCCCTCTGGTGGTCAAACTAGCCCTGACTAGCATTAATAGCAACAATGGCTGACAAATAAATAACATGCCATAGAATTCTGCTGCAGCCCACAAGGTGTGCTGCAGTATGATGCAACTTTTACAGGAAGAACCACTAACAGTATAACTCTTGTTTATAGCCACATGATTACTGCATACAATAGCTGAAGGATCAGCAGAGGCATTCAGGGAAGATAGAGGGACATCAATTATGTTACATACATTATATCTACCAATGCCCATGGGATAATGTACATTTGCTGAAGCATTATGACAACTCAGCGACACAATGGTAGGGATTAACTGAGCTGAGCTTGGGTCATTGTCTCAGCACAGCCTTATAATGATGTAAAAGGATCCAGGAACCCAAATGATTTGGGTGGATCCCATCCTCATAAAACAAGCTTTGTTTCCAGAAGGTATCAACATTGTCAATAAATGTTACACCCACAGAGCTGAAATAGTCACGTAGCCATGATGGAGGGCTAAAAGTCTGTTGAAACGTTCAATGCCACAATTTAGTGAGGACACAGGGGCAGATGTTATTGGGCATTTTTAGGTTTCAAGTAGACACCCAATCAGTTCTTTAAAATCCTTCTTTTAGCTGTTCTGAGCAGTCGCTGAAGGCGCAGGTAGATCAGGCACGAGGGCGCCGAAGCTATTCTTTAGGTCGATCTGCTCCGGACCTCTCGCAGACACTCTAGTCTCTTTAGCAGAATGTCGCTGCCTTCGGTTTCCATGACTTGTGACATGGGACCAGTGCTGATTGGAACAATCCTCATGCTATTACCCGTCTACTCCACTACAAGATGGAGGAGGAGGAGAAGCAGATGGAGAGGACTTCCTAAGCAGGCAAGTTCCTGGTAGCACAGGMCATTCGGAGAGAGACAGATGACAAGGCGAGCCGCCTCCAGCCACTAAGGATATTCACCTCATTCCAGTAATCCTCTGCAAGAAAACAATTTCCACATTGGAAATCAGGATTGTCAATATTGTCCTGGACAAGAGCATAATAAACACAGTTTCTACGGCTTTGGAAAAGTTTGTTAGCTATTCCAGGCGCAGCGGGCTCCATTGCAACCTAGCTAGCTAGCTAGCTAGCTAGCTAGCTGGCTAGTTGGTAAACATCCAGTCCAAACTAGCAGGTTTGACACAAACACTTATGAACAAAATACAACTTCAGAAACAACAGGCTAAGGCGCAGTAGGTATCCGAGTTCGTGACAGGAAATGATGTGAGTGAGTTCTGGGAGGACAGCAAAGAACACGAAATCCCTCTTGTAATTCAGATATAGTACATCCCAGATATCCCATGCATGTCCCATGTCGCTAGCCTGTGTATAATTACCTTACCTAGCCCATAGCTCCACTGCTGGCATGGCCTGGATAATGTAGAGTGAGGGGCTATTTACTGTGGCTGAGCTCATACTGCTCTCAGAGGCCTAGAATCTCAGATTTACAGCCCAGGAAATGTACTGTGGGGTGCTTAATCTCAATAGCTGTGTTATCAATCAGTATGTTATCCACCTGGAACTGCCCTCATTCCACATAGCCAGGGAGCCCTGATTACTCTGGGGAGATGCAGGCAAGGCACACTCACGGACATGCGCTTGCACACACACTAATACACTCACAGAAACGCACACACACACTCTGAAGCCCTGCTCTTAACTACAGAGTACTGACTAAAGATAGAAAATAAACGCTAAGTCATGCCTGCATGAGCACGTACGTCTGTGCGTACAGTTGAAGTCGGAAGATTACATACACCTTAGCCAAATGCATTTAAACTCAGTTTTTCACAATTCCTGGCATTTAATCCTAGTAAAAGTTCCCTGTCTTAGGTTAGTTAGGATGACCACTTTACTTTAAGATTGTGAAATGTCAGAATAATAGTAGAGAGAACGATTTATTCATCACATCCCCAGTGGGTCAAACGTTTACATACACTCAATTAGTATTTGGTAGCATTGCCTTTAAATTGTTTAACTTGGGTCAAACGTTACGGGTAGCCTTCCACAAGCTTCTGTCGTGTCTTTGCTATTAAGTGATATGACATGTTATTTTATAAAATAATTTATCTGTAATTAATATTACCTGATTAAACGAATAATGTAAATGTAATTAACTAGAAAGTCGGGGCACCACGGAATAATCTTTATAGAGCTGTTGTCTTCCGAATAAACTCTTAAAGACCTGGTAATGTTTTATATCAATAGCAGCAATTATTAATTGTCACCTTATTCAGTCTCATCTGAACGTCGTAAAATTATTGGTTATCTTCACGAACCCTGGCTAACAAGTTGAATCCCCAATATCAAAATGTACTAAATACCTAAATAATCACACAGAATTACATATACACAGGATGGATCATACATTGATTACTAATTATGTCATACAAGAACCGATATGACGGCTGGTTACACAAAGAAAGGGGTTTGGGTTTGAATGAAAGCGCAAGCGCGGGAAGACTGAGGAACAATAAGATTGGGTCTCTATCAGACCTTATGAAGCTATGCTATCGTAAATACAGAATCTTATGCATTCTAAATAACTGCCCACCTGGAAAAGGAAAATGCAAGCAATATTTACTCTGAGCTGCGCTTCGATAGATTGGTCGTAGATGGAAGGCTGGGTTGCCCAGCAGAGATCTCTCTTGTCCTTTGAAGAATATGTCTTGTGGTAGAATGGATACATTGTAGTACCGTCGTCGCGTGGTAGAACGGATACGTTGTAGTACCCTGTCTTTCTTAAGAGATTGTCCGTCCTTTCCTAGCCCACGTTTACAGCTGCTGCTGCTAACTCGACGTCTAGAATGTATCACTTCTTTAGTGAATAAGAGTTCAAAATTCATACCAAGTTGCCATACTATAAGCTCATGCTATATTCTGGCTGGTATAGTTGAAATTCATCCTTCCAGTGTGTCGATGGTCACCTCCACGTTGAAATTCGCCCTTTTAAACGTATGGACATCAGTCCTCACGTCACCGAGAACACAATGTTAATTTCGTTAGGTTTTAGTCGTTCAACCATTCGCAACCAGAGCTCAAGCTGAGGTTGGCTTAGTTCTGCAGATGATATTACCCCTTTTAAACGTATGGACAGCAGTCCTCACGTCATCGGGAACACAAGGTTGACTTTTCGTCAATGGGCTTTTGTAGTGGTGGAGAGAAGGGCGTGTTTCATAGTTCACAACCAATGTCTGTTCACTTGAGTGGGGCCACTGAGTGAGCAGAGTTTACTTTATGAAAACAATTCTCTCATTTAGAAGCTAAAATTACATTTCATCTTTTCACAAATAGTTTCATATTTAAACATTTAAATTGCACAACAACTCCATGTGAATCTGATAACTAGAATGTGTAGACTTTCCAAGATACAGTTTGTCATCCTATCATCAGTAATAATGTCTCAGACGACAATTGATCTGACATCATATTCTTTAACTTCTTATGGGCAGGTGGGACGGTAGCGTCCCAACATCCGGTGAAATTGCAGAGCGCGAAATTCAAACTACAGAATTATAAATATTTAACTTTCATAAAATCACAAGTGTAATAAATAAAAATAAAGCTTAATTTCTTGTTAATCCATCCGCTGTGTCAGATTTCAAAAAGGCTTTACGGCGAAAGCACACCAGAACAGCGCCCCGCACACAAAAACATGAAAAACATATTTCAATCAGGCAGGTGCGCCACGAAAGTCAGAAAAGGGGATATAATAAATGCCTTACCTTTGATGATCTTCTTCTGTTGGCACTCCAAAAGGTCCCAGATACATCACAAATGGTCCTTCTTTATATCCATGAAAACTCAGTTTAGCTGGCGCGCTTCAGTCAATAATCCACCCAGTTTCCCTCCATCAAAATGCATACAAAATTAATCCCAAACGTTACTAATAAACTTTTCCAAACAAGTCAAACAACGTTTMTAAATCAAACYTTAGGTACCCTAATACGTAGATAAACTATACAATTTAAGAAGGAGAATCGTTATTGTCTTTACCKGAGAAAAATACCAAAGAACGCGATCACTTCCACGTGCTTGGAAACACTATAGCCAAAATGGAAGCCACCTAGAAAAACTACAATTTCTGGCTCATTTATCCAAAAACCAGTATGAAACTCTTTCTAAAGACTGTTGACATCTAGTGGAAGCCCTAAGAACTGCAATCTGGGAGGATTTCGCCTTATAATAAAAGTGACAGCCATTGAAAACAGTGGTAGGCTGACATTTTTTKKGGGGGGATGGTTTGTCCTCTGGGTTTCGCCTGCCATATCAGTTCTGTTTTACACACAGACATAATTGTAACAGTTTTAGAAACTAGAGTGTTTTCTATACAAATCTACCAATTATATGCATAGCCTAGCTTCTGGGCCTGAGTAACAGGTAGTTTACTTTGGGCACGATTTTCATCCGGACGTGAAAATAATGCCCCTTACCCAAGAGAGGATAACAAAGGGCTTTCCAAGAGTCAAATCTGTAGAGTAGAGAGAGGAAAGGGGGAAATGTATTTATGAGGGTCATAAACCTCACCAACAGGACAACGTCATGACACTTCCCACAATAAGTTGGGTGAATTTTGACGCATTCCTATTGACAGAGCTGGCCACTCCAATACCTTGACTTTGTTGTCCTTAAGCCATTTTGCCACAACTTTGGAAGTATGCTTGAGGTCACTGTCCATTTCGAAGACCCATTTGCAGACCCATTTTKCTTCAATATATCCACAATATTGTCCTTCCTCACGATGCCATCAATGTTATGAAGTGCACCAGTCCCTCCTGCAGCAAAGCACCCCCACAACATGATGCTGCCACCCCCGTGCTTCACAGTTGGGATTGTGTTCTTCTGCTTGCAAGCCTCCCCCTTTTTCCTCCTAAAATAACGATGGCCAAAAAGTTATTTTTTGTTTCATCAGACATTTTTCCAAAAAGTAYGATCTTTGTCCCCATGTGCAGTTGCAATCCATAGTCTGGCTTATTTATGGCCGTTTTGGAGCAGTGGCTTCTTCCTTGCTGAGCGGCCTTTCAGGTTATGTCAATATAGGACTTGTTTTGCTGTGGATATAGATACTTTTGTACCTGTTTCCTCCAGCATCTTCACAAGGTCCTTTGCTGTTGTTCTGGGATTGATTTGCACTTTTCACCCCAAAGGTTGTTCATCTCTATGAGACAGAACGCGTCTCCTTCCTGAGAGGTATGCGGCTACGTGGTCCCATGGTGTTTATACTTGCTTGACATCATGGGAAAATCAACAGAAATCTGCCAAGACCTCAGAAAAACAATTGTAGACCTCCACATGTCTGGTTCATCCTTGGGAGCAATTTACAAACGCCTGAAGGTACCACATTCATCTGTTCAAACAATAGTACGCAAGAATAAACACAATGGGACCACGCAGCCGTCATACCGCTCAGGAAGGAGACGCGTTCTCTCTCCTAGAGATGAACGTACCTTGGTGAGAAAAAATTCAGGCTATAACAACAAAATGTGGAATAAGTCAAGGGGTATGAATACTTAAATACAAGAAACACGGCTGCCTGCACCTCTGTCTGTGAGCTGTTGGCAGGGGAAGGAAGTGTGGATCTCTACACGCTCTTCCTTCTACCCATATCCCTTTCCTGTCTACTGTACCATTGCTATGGGACACATGCCTGCCTTCAATCAACGGGTCATTGACGTGTCAGGTAAATCCTTTACAGTGAGAAGCTTCGCATCACGTTGCTCTGCTTGACTTTTTGGATGTGTTTGGCTGTGCAGGGTGTTTTTCTGAGGGCAGACATTCTCTGTGTGGTTGTTTATGGTTGTTTAAATAAGTGGCTCTGTCAGAAAGTCCATATGAATCTAACTCCTCTCTGAGAAAATTTGAAGATGGCTCACTCCTGCACACACACAACAGGGCTCCAAAGTCAGGTGCAGATGATTCTGCTACTATTGGGTCATAAACACCTCTCATAACGCATCCTTGCAGGAAAAAAACATGTCCTTTACAAGGACTTTGTCACTATTTTTAGAATTGCACAGATAGCAAAACAAGGAGCAGCTCCTGTAAATTGTTCTGGGTATTTTCTCTCTATGCATCAGAGACAGCTTGGAGTTTACAATGTAGAGAAATGTAATGCTGCTCTTGCAGAACGGAAGCTTAGCTGATTTGTAAAGCTCCATTCAATCAGGACAAAGGCAAGAAAGTGACATCATGTCATGCTAAATATGACTGGTGCATTGCAGATTGAAAGTGAAATGGGTGAACATGTGCAATTACATTTCCGGACCTACAATTCACAACCAGACTTCCGCAGAAAATATCACTGCCAAAAATGTTGGATTTAAKAATGCTTTTGCTGAAGAGGCTCACATGTCCTGTCTTCAATTTTCCTTTAAGAGTGGTGTCTTTTTTACTACTCAAAACTATCAGACCAAATACTAGGTTGGATAAATATTGTCGTTTTCTCAGACATTCAGGTGTAACCTTTTCAATGTCACACTCAATATTGGCTGGTTTTCTTGTCATGATACTTTGATTTTCAGTTCAAATAAAAGCTTTTGCCTGTTGGGTCCCAGACAGTGACTCAAAAATGATTTGTGTGCAAGAGACATGGGATGACAGTTGTTGCAAGGATTCTGGTTTTGACTTTCGACAACCCACCGAAATTACACATTTCTGTGGATGAAACGTGATTTTGTAAAACTTCTGGAATGGGAAGCCTGCATGTTGGCGGGGTGGGGGTGGAGGGGGTAGGTTACTTTAGTAGAATACATAACGCATTTGGCCACTTCTACTGTAGCCCATAAAAACACATTAAATAACACATTCATAGATAGCAAAAAKAGCAAAAAAAATTATCATAAGGAATAAGGTTTTGAAGTGTCTGTCCTATATCTAGAATATATTAGAAATCTTAGTAAATATACATATATTTTTGGAAACATACAGTGCCTTCACACCCCTCGACTTTTTCCACATTTTGTTACAAAGCGGGATTACGTTTTCTTTGGGTCAACAATCTACACAAAATACTCTGTAATGTCAAAGTGGATGAAACACTTGAACATGTATTATAAATTAATAAAAAATAAACCCAAGTATATCTTGATTAGATTAGATCTGTTACGAACACCTTTGGCAGAAATTACAGCTGTGAATCTTTTGGGGTAACTCTCTAAGAGATTTGCACACCTGGATTGTACAATATTTTCCTATTATTATTTTCAAAATTCTTCAATCTCTGTCAAGTTCGTTGTTGATCATTGCTAGAAAGCCATTTTCAAGTCTTGCTATAGATTTTCAAGCCGATTTCAGTCAAAACTACAACTAGGCTACTCAGGAACATTCAATGTCAACTCCAGTGTAGCAACTCCAGTGTAGATTTGGTCTTGGGTATTAGGTTATTGATAAAAAAGTCATTGCCGATGACAAGCATACCCATAACATGATGCAGCCACCGCCATGCTTGAAAATATGAAGAGTGGTACTCAGTGATGTGTTGTGTGGGATTTGCCCAAAATTTAACACTTTGTATTCAGGACAAAATTTTCATTTCTTTGCCAATTTTTTTGCAATATTACTGTATTATTGGCTTGATGTAAACAGGATGCATTTTTTGAACTATTTCTATTCTGTACAGGCTCCCTTCTTTCCATTCTGTCATTTAGGTTAGTACTGTGGAGTAACTACAATATTGTTGATCCATCCTCAGTTTTCTTATTTCACAACCATTAAACTCTTTAACTGTTTTAAAATCCCCATTGGCCTCATTGTGAAATCACTGAGCAGTTTCCTTCCTCTCCGGCAACTGAGTTAGGACGGACGGGTGTATCTTTGTAGTGACTGGTTGCATTGATACACCATCCAACATAAGCGGATGCGGTAGAATGAAAATCACCCCATGCAAAAAAACAGATATCTCTATTTGAAACAGACAGATTTTGATGGGGATTTTTGTATTATGGTMATTTGATTGACACTCCGGTGCGTCAATCGACACTTAAGGGTTAATGGTAGATTTATGACAACAGGAATATTTTCCATTTTATATAGAGTATGCCACCATGATATATGATTGCAAAGGCCTTTTTCTTAAGCGTTTCCCAGTGAACGCATGTGTGAGTGAATTTAATGATTTATACATTTAGCTGAGGATGAATGCTTCAGCTTTATCTGCTCCTTTCTTTCAAGATAATAAAGCATTTTTCTTTAATGATAGTAAAATCACTCTGGCACCTAAGTAGATTTTGACAGGCTTTTTTGGTCAGTTCCACTGAGCACACACTGCTTGAATCAACGTTGTTTCCACGCGATTTCAATGAAATTACGTTGAACCAATGTTGAATAGACATTCAATTGACATCTGTGCCCAGTGAGATGGCTCTCACAAGCAAAGTCATGGGAGAACAAAATGGTGGTTGAAATAAATTGCCTCGTTTGAGAATGGGTTTACTCTGGGTTTCTCATTAGCTTGATGCCCCTTTCATGTCACCTTCAAACTGTGCAAAGTCATTTTTGTTGTTAAAGGGAGAGAAATGTAAATGCACCCTCCCTCTTCAAACTTTTAATCATGGTAGAAAAATATTCCCCCGAAACAACTAATAAGAGCCTCTGTTGAAAGAAATGTCACGCTATGAAGAGGTAGTATGACGATGACTGGACAATGAATATTTCAAAATCCACAGTGGACTACTATGCTGCATTTTGGTGAAGGGAATATATCTAACACAATTAACTTCATGGGGAAGAGAGAGAGAGGCATTCAAATACTCAAGTTTTGCTCTAGTAAAATGCTACATACAGTACTTACAGGCAGATACAGTTCCAAATGTAATCAAATTGGTGATTAACCAGGTCAGGTAAGGTTATGTATATGTCCCAAATGGCACCCTATTCCCTACATAGTGTAATACTTATGGTCAAAAGTACAGCACTATGGGGAATATAGTGCCATTTGGGACACAACCCTGATGATCCTCATAAGATGATAACATTCATCCAGTATGTGATAAAGGCGATGATCTTTAGGTTGAAGGTCTTTACTGATACATGCAGTATATTTTTTGTTTCTCTCCCCTGTAGATTTAATTTAAACTCAAAGGGCATGGTATGCATTATGAAACCTCAGAGTGTAACTTTTTCCCTTATCTTCAAAATACAAATCCATTAAAGATCTTCCTGAAGGACAACTCTCGCTATAGCTGAACTTATAGTATGTTTGAAAACTGTGAAAGTCACTGTCAGTTTGAATAGAACAATTTGCAAAAGTTGGCAATGTACACGTCGGACGTCGACATCGAAAAATTTGGATGGAACAAGATGCAAAAGTAGGCCTACCTGACGAACGTCGACATTAACACACCAGGAGCACTTTTACTAATTCAAAATGGGCTTTACGTGATGTCACCACCAATCAGAAATGATCTGGTGAACCACCCACATACATTATTTAGTCCCATCTATAGTATATTGTCCTTTCAAAACACTACATTGCAGCACTGTTTCTTTTTTCCTGGAATAACGTTAGTATACAGCTGTCTGTCAGTGGTCAATGTCAGGGACGGGCTCTCACCGTTCCCTGATGACATTTGGCACAGGAAGATCTCCCATGATGGATCTCCTATGATGGGCAGGCAGAGAACTCAAGCACTATTGCCATTTTCCACAACAGCAGCTACAGTATGTTTAAAACAGCAGTTCCGATTGTAGGAATTGCTTTCTTTTAGAATAGACGTTCCATCATTAGCATGTAGAATACAACTCAATTGAAACTGCATACTGTCTAAACGTGTACAGCAAAAACTATTGTTGAAACTTWAAAAAAAAATATCAATGGTAGATGTTACAATGCAACATTAGCTAAATTAAGCTTCAAATGACTGACTGTTTGTTTACATAGACCTGGAATTCCTAGTGAGAAGACTCACAGAATGTGGTCCATGGCTGTTCTGCTATCATGCTAATTTATAGAGCTGCAGCAGCAGGTTCTGTTAGAGGGAGTTGGGGCTAGCTAGCTAACGACCAAGCCCATAAGCAAACCAGCCTCTGAACATGAGGTGCAAGCCAATTTACAGGCACACATACAAAGAGCCCTTCCCCACTGGGACACAGCTGGTCAGCAATAACAGCTTACGCATCTGAAGTCACCAGTTTTGAAGTAATGTGAGATGTTTTTCTCTTTCTATCTTTTTGTTGCCGTGTCCCTGGCAATCTGTTGTTGTTCTACTGCCTGCTTCAGAAACATAAATGGGTTATTTACAGAATTGGCTTGGAATCAGCTGTTGGCTTGCAAGGTTAATTATGTGCAGTCCATCATTTGTGCTTCATATCAATTAATGCTGGTGTGGTGTCTTTTTCTGTCCTCATTATAAACGATTAAACCAGGGAAGACGACAAAACTTCTCCATGAATGTGTAACGCCATAAGCACTATACGGTTTCACACATGCTTGCAATTAGCAATTGAGAAGGGAACTTTCTCTGGGAGACCTTTGTCTAGTTCCCTGTAAGTTCCCAGGACGCATAGAGGACCATGTCAGGACCTTTTTAGGATGTTCTCAAGACGTTCATTTGACTGGTCCTCAGACCGTCGCGATGGTCACAAGGGAACGTTCTCTGGGGGCCTTTCTCTAGTTCTGTCATGTCTACTCCCGCTCCTCCCCTACGGCGTTCGTTGTCACCTGTTTACTAACGGTCCTGGAATTCATCATTACGTGCACCTGGCATTCATCATCATGCGTGCCTGCGCTTCATCATTAGGCACACCTGGACTCCATAACGTCACTGATTACCTCCCTTATTTATGTCACCTCCTTAGTTCCAATCCCCAGGCAGTATTGACTGTGTTTCATGTCTATACGCTACTCATGTTTCTTGTACTGGTCTATGTTCCAGTTATTATTAACTTCACTAGGGTAGGGGGGACTATTTTCACTTCCGGATGAAAAGCATATCCAAAGTAAACTGCCTGCTACTCAAACCCAGAAGCTAAGATATGCATATAATTGGTAGATTTGGATAGAAATCACTAAAGTTTCCAAAACTGTTAAAATGATGTCTGTGAGTATAACAGAACTGATTTGGCAGGCAAAAACCTGAGAAAAATCCAGGAAGTGGGATTTTTTTATGTTTGTAGTTTTCTATTGAATGCCATTACAGTATCCATTGATTTAAGACTCAAATTGCACGTCCTATGGCTTCCACTAGATGTCAACAGTCTTTAGAGATTGTTTCAGGCTTGTGAGAGAGTAAGATGAGAGAGTAAGACCACTCTGAATGAATGGACCCTACAGTGTCCCAGAGGTTTTTCATGCGCACGACCGAGAGTGCGCCTTTCTTGTTTACCTTTTATATTGACGATGTTATTGTCCGGTTGAAATATTATCGATTATTTAGGCTAAAATCAACCTGAGGATTGGTTATAAACATCGTTTGACATGTTTCTACGAACTTTACAGATACTATTTGGATTTTTTGTCTGCCTGTTGTGACTGCGTTTGAGCCTGTGGATTACTGAACAAAACTGAGGTTTTTGGATATAAACAGGGACTTTATCGAACAATACAAACATTTATTGAGTAAATGGGAGTATTGTGAGTGCAACCATAYGAAGATCATCAAAGGTAAGTGATTAATTGTATCGCTATTTCTGACTTGTGTAACTCCTCTACTTGGCTGGTAACTGTTTGTAATGATTTGTCTGCTGGGCGCTGTTCTCAGATAATCACATGGTATGCTTTCGCCGTAAAGCCTTTTTGAAATCTGACACCGTGGTTGGATTAATAAGAAGTTAATCTTTAAACCGATGTACAACACTTGTATGTTTTATGAATTTTTATAATTAGTATTTCTGTTTTTGAATTTGGCGCTCTGCAATTTCACTGGATGTTGGCCAGGTGGGACGCTAGTGAGGTTAAACTCGCCACCTGCACTTGCTTTCTGACTCCCAGCATATACGTTACAGAATATTGCCTCRACAAATGGAAGCAGCAGGTAATCAGGACATCTCCCAGACGGTTGACGAACAGGGGTACCTACTTCGTCAACACCACGACCAGCTGGCGCAACTGGGGAAGGCTATTGAAGAGGTTCTTCGCAGTCTTCAATGTCTCGAACGTGCCCGAGAGGCATTGCCTTCATCTCGCGAAGGATACTCTGCCACCAGTCTACCCAGTGAGCCAGCACACCAGTCCACTCAGCAGTTCACCCAGGTCAGCGATGCCTGGCTGTCCCTCCAAAATAAATATGGAACACTATCTAAATGCCATGGCTTCCTAATCCAGTGCTCCCTCTATTTTGCGCACCAGATGGAAGCTYCCACCACTGAGGTCCAAGGTTGCCATGGTTATTTCTCTGCTGACTGGGCAGGCATTGGAGTGTGCTATGGTCGTCTGGGAGAGGAGGAGATGGAATCATATGAGGGGTTTATGGCCCTGTTCAGAGGTATCTTCGAATATCAACCGGAAGGCAGAGAGAGGTGTGATTGCCTATTCCCACTTACGGCAGGATGACCAGACCGCTGCCGAGTACGCACTCACCTTCCAGACTGTAGTAGCATCCAGCGGATGGAATGAGCCAGCTATTCAGAAGAGGATTGCACGAGGAGGTCCAGACGCAACTGGCATGTCGAAGACAACCTCTTCTTGGACACAATCATCGCGATGGCCATCCGTCTGGATAACCTACTTTGGGAGCGTAGGTACCCTCATCGCTTCTTTCCCTCCCTCAGTGACCACTCTTTATCAGAGCCTGAGCCCATGGAGGTAGGGGTCACACGCCTCCCCGCGGCTGAACGACGTAGACGGAAACAGCTGGGGCTCTGTCCCAATTGTCGTCAAGGAGGGCACCAGCTTCAGCAGTGTCTGTCATGTCCTAACTCAGGATCCACGAGAACAGAGGGACAGGCACATGATTTTCCACCCCCTGGGCCAGGAGTCATTTTCTGTCAGACCCTTTTTAGCGTCGATCACACTAGCCGTCTGACCCTCAGGTACTGTTTCTACAGCACTAGCTGAATCCGGTGCCGCTGAGAACTATATTGACCCAGGCCTGTGCCTCCTCTCTTAATATCACATTATACCCACTCTCCTCTCCATTTCTGGTTCAAGCCCTTGATAATCGACCACTAGGATCCGGAATTCATCACACACATCACCACACCACTCACCCTCACCATGAGTGGTCCATTCATCAGGAGAATATTCCCTTCCTCATCACGAGTGCATCAAATCATATTCGGTCTCCCATGGCTCCAACACCATAACTCCACCATGAAGGATGAAAGGATGAAATGTACAGCCTGGTCACCCGAATGCCAGAGGACCTGCTTTCCTGTTCCATCTCGTGTTGCATCCCCTGTGGTCTGGGACGTAAATGTGGACATTCGCCAGGTTCTGGAGAGGGAACATGCACCCACTACCTGTCCTCCTGAGCGCATCTACATTCCCACAGGGATAAGGGAGCAGCTGTTGACCTGGGCACACACAGCTGTCGTTGCTGGACATCCTGGGATCACCCGTACTATTCAATCTCCCTCCGAGAAGTATTGGTGGCCCACCTTGGCGCAGGATGTTATTCGTTATATAAACTCCTGTTCTGTGTGCTCAAACAAAGTCTCCCCGGGCACACTCCAGCAGGGCAGCTCCTTCCCGTTCCTGTGGTCTCATCTGTCCATTGGTAACAAAGTCAATCTCCCCTTCACTGACGGTTTCACCTCCATTCTGGTGGTTGTGGACACATTTTCAAAATCATTCCAGTTTATTCCTCTCTAGTCTCCCCACAGCTCTGCAGGTTGCTGAGGCACTGTTCCAGCAGGTCTAACGACACTATGGCCTTCCGGAAGACATTGTGTCCAACCGTGGCCATCAATTCACGTCATGGTATGGAGGGCTTTCATGGAGAAACTGGGCGTCCCGGTAATGTACCGGCCTCAGTCCAATGGGCAGGTGAAGAGGACCAGGAGCTGGAGAGGTTTCTGAGGAGTCAATGCCAGGACCGACAGGGGGGAGTGGGCCCGACTATTTCCCTGGGCGGAATGCGCCCAGAATTCATTACGTCAATCCTCCACCGGGCTTACTCCCTTCCAGTGTGTCCTGGGTTATCAGCTGTCTCTGGCTCCGTGGACTCCGAGTCAGACCGAGGCCCCAGCGGTGGACTAATTGTTCCCTACTTGCAGAAGAGGCTCCAGTGCACCGTCCGTCACCAGAAGGAACAGGCAGATCACCACCGCAGTGAGGCGCCAGTGTTCCATCCTGGTGATCGTGTTTGGCTCTCCACCAGGAACCTCCCACTCCACCTGCCCTGCAAGAAGCTGAGCCCCCAGTTTGTGTTGCCATTCAATGTTCTCTGGAGGCTCAACACAGGGATGTATAGGTTAGCTTTTCAGTGAATACCGTATCTCACATACGTTTCATGTCTCCATGAGACCGGTTGTTCCTGGTCCCCTGGTTGATGCTGTTTCCCATGACCCCCCGCAGACCCTGGACGTCAAGGGAGGTCCTGACTATGCCGTCAGATCCCAGAATGGTGGTGAAACTGACCTCAACCCAATTGAGAGGGTTTAGAATGTGGTGGATCACAGAGTGAAGGAAAAGCCAAAAAGTGCTCAGCATATGTGGGAACTCCTTCAAAACTGTTAGAAAAGCATTCCAGGTGAAGCTGGTTGAGAGAATGCCAAGAGTGTGCAAAGCTGTCATCAAAGCAAAGGGTGGCTATTTTGAAGAATCTCAAATCTAAAATATATTTTGATTTGTTTAACTTTATTTTTTGGGGTTACTGCATGATTCCAACCCCAATATTATTCTACAATGTAGAAAATAGTAAAAATCAAGAAAAACCCTTGAATTAGTAGGTGTGTCCATACTTTTGAATGGTGCTGTATACATATGATACATTTTGAAATCTAACTGCAGCATTTAATTAGCTGCTCTACCTCAAACAAGCCTGGCTCTATAACTTGGAAGTTGAAAATCTAGCCATAAGCAAAAATAGTTGTGCTGCATTCTTAATGATGTCAGCCAGGTGTTTTCTCCCTTCATACACACATAGCAGGAAGAAAATTGAAAACCCCTCCGGTCAGAAAACATTGGCTCTAAAATAGCAGTGTGTGCTACCTTAGTAAAGCAATTTCCTCTCCCTTTGCTAGAAAATGTGCAAGCTTAACTTTATTTTGCAGGTGAAAAGACAATGAAAGGGCTGCTGCATTGGCTTTTTTTGACATGCCTGAGTGAACTTGCAACTGAGCTAGCAAGTCAGCAAAATACAGGGTTCATTGCTGAATAACTTAGATATAATTATTTAGACTAACGACCTCCGCATGATAATCTAACTAAAACTGTACAAAAAGGACATCAGGGAGATTGTCCCATGTAGTACAATAGAAGGTCATCTCAGACACAACACTGTTAGATAACACCCAAGTGCTGCCATTATGTGGTAAACATATTTCCAAATGGATCTCACAACACCTCTACTGCCATCCTCCAACCAAACTCATGTTATGTTTAAGCTCTCTTTAAATTGCATCGACCATAAACCTTCAGGGGAACATGTATCTTCATGGACAAAGGCCGGAGCAGCCTTTGACATCCATTAGATACAGCCTCAGTGTACCTCATAACCCAAAGGAGTCACACATGGATTTATCTGAGAATTCTCTCAGAAAGGTCAATCACAGGCCTGAGAGGAAAATATAATCATTTTATTTTTGCACCCTCCATGCACGCTCACAGGGCCCTACAAACTCACGCACACTGATACTCCAACACTTACAATTCATGGCCAAAAGTATGTAGACGCCCCTTCAAATTAGTAGATTTGGCTATTTCAGCAAAACCTGTTGATGACAAATGTATAAAATTGAGCACACAGCCATGCAATCTCCATAGACAAACATTGTCAGGATAATGGCCTGTACTGAAGAGCTCAGTGACTTTCTACGTGGCACCATCATAGGATTCCACCTTTCCAACAAGTCAGTTAGTCATATTTCTGCCCTGTTAGATATTCCCTCATCAACTGTAAGTGCTGTTATTTTGAAGTAGAAACGTCTAGGAGCAGTAACGACTCAACTGCGATATAGTAAGCCACACAAGCTCACAGAACAGGACCGGCGAGTGCTGAAGTGCGTAGCGTGTAAAAATCGTCTGTCCTTGGTTGCAACACTCACTACCGAGTTCCAAACTGCCTCTGGAAGCAACGTCAGCACAAGGACTGTTCGACTGGAGCTTCATGAAATAGGTTTCCATGACCGAGCAGCTGCACACAATCATAAGATCACCATGCACAATGCCAAGTGTCAGCTGGAGTCGTGTAAAGCTCGCCGCCATTGCACTCTGGAGTATTGGAAACACGTTCTCTGGAGTGCTTCACCTTCTCTGCACTTCACCTTCTCGGAGTCCGATGGACAAATCTGGGTTTGCCGGATGCCAGGAGAATGGKACCTGCCCAAATGCATAGTGTAAACTGTAAAGTTTGGTGGATTAGGAATAATGGTTTGGTGCTGTTTTTCGTGGTTCGGSCTAAGCCCCTTAGTTCCAGTGAAGGGAATTCTTAAAGATACAGCATACAATGACAGTCTACATGATTCTGTGCTTCCAACTTTGTGGCATCAGTTTGGGGAAGGCCTTTTCCTGTTTGAGTATGACAAAGCCCCCGTGCACAAAGCGAAGTCCATAAAGAAATGGTTTGTCGAGATCGGTGTGGAAGAACTTGACTGGCCTGCACAGAGCCCTGACCTTAACTCCACCTTTGGGATGAATTGGAAAGCCGACTGCGAGCCAGCCTTAATCGCCCAACATCAGTGCCCGACCTCACTAATGCTCTTGTGGCTGAATGGAAGCATGTCGGCACAGCAATGTTCCAACACCTAGTGGAAAGCCTTTCAAGAAGAGTGGAGGCTGTTATAGCAGCAAAGGGGGGACCAACTCCTTATGTCAAATCCCAATGTCAATGATTTTGGTGTCCACATACTTTTGTATGCCGTGTAGTGTATTTCAGGATGTTGTGTATCCTTGGAAATAATCAGCATTCATAGTTTTCCTAAACATGTTAAACTGCAATGCTGAAGAACTTGGTTTGCCTTTTAGGACCGAGGGAAGTGACATGTACCACATCATTACTGAATATGGTGGATGTTGAGTGTGTCCTGTCTCACTATTCCTCAGTGTCTGACATCACACAGAGCATGACTTCAATATACAGAAAATACTAAAAGACAAACTGGCCATATCACTTCAGGCAGTCATTTGACCGCTCTGATGGAAATAATGCTTATATAATCATCCCATGGATGACATCCCCAGAACAGATATTTATGATAAGCTGATATCAGATACATGTAAAAAAGCGGGTTGGGCAAACAAGATAAAGGACAAATATACATTTAGGGAGGAAATAAGAAATAGAGGCCAGTGTGAATCAAATTCTTCCAATGACCCAAAATGCTCCTTATTATTTATAAAGGAAAACTGGAGAGGCATTTTGTAAAGGTTCAGTGGGGACAAGCGACACCATTAACATTCTCGCTTTTTCAGTGGAAAAAGTGCCATAGTTGCAGAGAGTTTGTTAGCACTGAACTCAAATTGGATTAACTACATCACAAAGTAATTGAATCCACTATGGGTACCTATAAGGGCCTCCTGATTGATTTATTATAGACTTCAGGCAGAAACTACTTATTCAAGGTGTACGAGATGATGAGATTTTGCTTCCATTATTTGCAAAATGTTCTCTCTGCGATGGAAAAACGTATAAAGCCACAGCTGTACACGGTTAACTAAGAATTGAGAACAATGGCTGGCGTGTGAACAAAGACTAACAAAAACTTTAAATGAACATTTCAAGCCTGTTGTATGGTGTCTGTTCTCTAAAAATACACTACTCTGATACCCATTGCCAGTGGAATCGTTTTTGATGCACATGATGCCAGCCTCCCTGCACCCAGCATTCCACCCCTGGCGACAGCTGTTCCCTCCCTGCCTGCTGCCTGGGCACACACACATACACACACACACAAACACACAGATTCACACTCTCTTAGACACATAAGCACACTCACATAGACGCACACACACACAAACATAGACACCATACAGACACAAACACTCTCATACACAGACGCTTACACGCACACGCGCACACACACATACACACACACACAGAGAGAGACACCACAGAGCAAGGCACACAGCAAGTGACCCAAACACACAGAATGACTCAAACTTGAATAAACAGAGAGCAATTCAAATACAAAGTGTAACTCAAACATTCACAACACACAGCAAGTGACTCAAGCAAGCGAACAGTGACAAACACTCACTTAGACAAAGGAACGTGCCTCGAACACAGAAACCAAATCAGTAAAAACACAGAGAGGGGTAAGTGAGACTCCATGAACACACGAGAGGCAATTCAAACTCACAATGTGCCAGTGAGCCACACAAACACACCCGGAGCTCAGTGCCTGGTAGAACCAGGCAAAATTGCATCATGCATCCCTTACAGTGTCATTGCTTCAGCACCAGCACTTGTGTTGAGTGTTGACCATACTGGCCAGTCTCCTCGCTGCCTTTATCCGAGCGGATGACGAGAGAAGAGCAAAGCAGCCTGTAAGAAACTATCCATGCTAAGAAAGTTACTTCTTCTTCTGGGCTGACTGAAGGATGTAATTGACCCCCTGCTTTTCCTTCTCATAGATAATCTGTCAACCAAAAGATAAGGCTGTCCTGGCACTTGTCTGGTGTCATTGTAAAAGCATGCACGACCCGCAGTGCATCACTCATGTGGACATGCCATTGGGTTAGATTATTCAAAACATAGGCCTTTTCCTCCAGTATCCAAAAGAGTTGTTTTATTCACACGTATTTGCTGCTTTACAGTTTCACGTTTCCTTACGTACAAAGTTACATTTGAAATGGAATGGCATRTAATTAAGCAACAGTCACTTTTCATTTCAATAACCTGGAGTTCTGCCCTACTAGTTTTCATCTGCATTGCTCTCTCTCTACAGTAAGAAGTGGCCAGTGTGAGTGTGTGCGTGCTTGCCTGTGTACTGTGAGTGGCTGCATAAAGATTATCTGGCAAGAGTCTTCACTGACATGTCCAACCTCTCCCTGTCTGAGTCTGTAATACCAACATGTTTCATGCAGACCACTATAGTCCCTGTGTTAAGAGAATGCCAAGAGTGTGCAAAACTGTCATCAAAGCAAACGGTGGCTACTTTGAATAATTWAAAATATATTTAGATCTGTGTTACACTCGTCGTAAGTGGACCAAAGCGTAGYGTGGAAAGTATTCATTATCTTTATTGTCAAGAATCACTCAAACAAAATTAACGAATACGAAAGCGAACAGTTCCATCAGGCACAGATACTAAACGGAAAACAACACTCCACAAAACCCAAACGGAAAATGACAACTTATATATGATCCCCAATCAGAGACAACGATAGACAGCTGCCTCTGATTGGAAACCACACTAGGAAAAAACAAAAAAAGAAATAGAAAACATAGATTCTCCCACCCGAGTCACACCCTGACCTAACCAAACATAGAGAATAAATAAGGATCTCTAAGGTCAGGGCGTGACAGTACCCCCCCCTCCCAAAGGTGCGGACTCTGGCCGCAAACCTGAACCTATAGGGGAGGGTCCGGGTGGGCATCTACTCTCGGTGGGGGCTCCAGTGCGGGACGCGGACCCCGCCCCACTTTAGGCTCCCCCCACTTCGGTGGCGCCTCCGGTGCAGGGATCGTCGCCGGGACCTCCGGACCATAGATCATCGCCAGAGGATACGGACCGCGTACCGCCGCCGGAGGCTCCGGACCGCAGACTGCCGCCGGAGGCTCCGGACCGCGGATCGTCGCCGGAGGCTCCGGACCTGCGGATCGTCGCCAGAGGCTCCGGACCGGGGACCGTCGCTGGAGGCTCCGGACCCAGGAACCGTCGCTGCAGACTCTGGACAGGGGACCCTCGCTGCAGGCTCCTTGCCATGGATCATCGCTTCAGGCTCCGTGCCATGGATCATCCCTGGAGGCTTCGTGCCATGGATTACCACTACAGGCTCCAGGCCATGGATCATCACTGGAGGYTCCGTGCCATGAATCATCACTGGAGGCTCCGGACCATGGATCATCACTGGAGGCTTCTTACGTGGAGCCGGAACAGGTCTCACCGGACTGAGGAGACGTACTGGAAGCCTGGTGCGGGGAGCTGCCACAACATGTCCAGCTCAGTGAGTGTGCAGAGCTGGCACGAGACGCACTGGGCTATGAAGGCGCCCTGGAGGCATAGTGCGTAGAGCCGGCGCAGGATATGCTGGGCCGTGGAGGCGCACTGGAGGTCTGGAGTGCAGAGCTGGCACAACGCATCCTGGCTGAATCCCCCTGTAKCACGGCAAGTGTGGGTAGCTGGAACAGGCCGCACTGGGCTGTGCTGGCGAACTGGGGATACCGTTCGTAGAGCTGGCACAGGATATCCTGGACCGAAGAGACGCACTGGAGGCCAGGAGCGCTGAGCCGGCACAATCCGTCCTGGCTGAATGCCCACTCTAGCACGGCAACTGCTTGGAGCTGGAACAGAGCGCACCGGGCTATGAATGCGTACTGGAGACACCGTGCGCATCACTGCATAACACGGTGCCCGACCAGTCACACGCTCCCCACGGTAAGCACGGGGAGTTGGCTCAGGTCTAAACCCTACCTCCGCCAATCTCCCTGTGTGCCCCCACCCAAAACAAATTGGTGGCTGCCTCTCGTGCTTCTGTCGTTGCCTTGACTCCTCGTATCGTCGCCGTTCCTCTTTCGCTGCCTCCGCCTGCTTCCATGGCAGGGTCTTGTCCCCTGCCATTACCTCCTCCCAGGTCCAGGATGTCCTCCACTCCCTTTTCTCCTGGGCCCAGTATCCCTGCTCCTCCTGGCCACGCTGCTTGGTCCTTTTTGGTGGGGTGTTACGCTCGTCRTCGTAAGGAAGAGTGAACAAAAGCGCAGCATGGAAAGTGTTCATGATCTTTATTCTGCCCTTGAGTTGCGTTCTCATGCAAAACTAGACAGATAGCTAACAACTAAGTCATCAATTAAACTCCCAAGGCGTGACTTTTCTTGAATGAATATATTGAAAACGTTTATGTTGTGAAACTGCAAAATACAGTTTCAAGAATATAAAAGAATATACTTTAGTATTCAATTCACACCGACATACTGTAGCTGTACATTTGAAGTTGCATAAACACAAAGCACGTGCTAAGGTACCATGCATCTGGCATGATGCCAAACCATATAGCTAATTGTTACTCATATGGTAATTGGCTAACTCCTTTCATTACTCTAATAACGTACAACCATCTATGTAGAATAACAAAGCATATTACACTAGAAACAGTAACATAACTACAGTATTGTATATTTTACAATTYGTTTGCATGACGCACGAGCAAAGTAATACAGCTAACGGCATATATGAAAGGCATTGCAATTTGTGTGAGTAAATGCAACCAACYAACATTGATATGTAAGCAACTCTATCAATAACAAGATTATCATCACTAGCTAAATGCTTGAATCGAACTTACTAACAAATATTTTCCCAGGCTGAAGCGTGACAAGAAATAACTACACTGGAAGACCTGTACCGTAGCGTTGTTTTTAGCTGCTTCTATGCGTGCAGAACGAATTCTCTACTTCCTGTTTGCGTACAGTCTAAGTACCAGAAAGCTCCACTCGGGGGGCGAGTAACACCATGGAACACAATGAAAATCCATCTTAACCATTGTAATAAAATAATCTGTTACCTTCTAACAGCATGGTAGCACAATCTTTATTGTCAAGAATCACTCAAACAAAAATAACGAATACAAAAACAAAAGTGAACAGTTCCGTCAGGCACAGATACAAAACGGAAAACACCCCACTAAACCCAAATGGAAAATGACAACTTATATATGATCCCCAATCAGAGACAACGATAGACAGCTGCCTCTGATTGGGAACCACACTAGGCAAAAACAACAAAGAAATAGAAAACATAGATTCTCCCACCCGAGTTACACCCTGACCTAACCAAACATAGAGAATAAATAAGGATCTCTACAATTTGCTTAACACTTTTTTGGTTACTACATGATTCCATATGTGTTCTTTCATAGTTTTGATGTCTTCACTATTCTTCTACAATGTACAAAATTATTAAAAACAAATTAGAAAACCCTTGAATGAGTAGGTGTGTCCAAACTTTTGACTGGTACTGTACTTTGTTATAATCCCCTGTCACATTAGCTCACAAGAGTGCCCAATTAGTAATATCTAAAACCCTAACCCCTTATCTGATTCCATGTTTGATCTGTCTTTATTTCCATTTCACTAAGTATATACTTTAGAGAATGAATCCTTTATTTCTTAAGTTCCTTATTCCGTCCCATCTGAATATAGTGTTTGGCTTGGTGGACATGAAACCCAATGAGTCAAAGCCATAAATACTGACTGACTCTCTGGGAAATAATTATCATTCCATCATTCCATAATTATCAATCATATTTTCAGTGTAATTTTATTAAACTGCCATCATATTTAAATGTACTTTTGTGTCACGCATCATTACAAAATTAACATTGATAATATTATAAAAGCTAGAGACATAAATCGGTTCCGAATTCTTCTCTCACAGTAACTCAAATTCACCAGCCGTATGTTTAGAAATACAGAAAATGTCTCATAGGGTGAGAATACCTTATTTGTTAATGTATTCAACATTATGTCCTCAGAACGTTGAACCCATTCAACCATACAATGTGCTTCAGTTGGAGATATGAGCATGTCTTATTAAGTCCACTCACACTATTCTGAGAGCTTGAATGATGCTTGAAAGGCTCTGCAAAACATATTATTTGGGGAGTCTCTAATTTGCCGTCAAGCTGTCATGAGTGCTGAGGGCTTGAGAGAGCAGACAGACCTCTCAGCAGACAGAGTAGCTAGCTATCCACTGGCTTTGTTTGATTGTTCTCTCCATGTCTCATGGGCCTGTGACAGGATTCACACCAAGAAGCTCACCTTGACTTCTCTCACACTTTAAACACACTGACACAGGTATTACATAATCAGACAAGACAGTGCTGCTTATTGCATCCCACAATGCGTAGTCACCCATCATATCTGACAGACAAATACTTTGTAGATGTATGGCAACCTAAAAATACATCTCTCGCCTTTTTCATTTGGCCACCCGGTATCAGATGCTTTGATTGTAACGAACGTCGTCTGGAGAAAGAGAAGAGGACCAAAGTGCAGCGTGGTACGTATCCATAATACTTTTAATCAAGATGAATACACAAACAAAAACAACAAAACAACCAMCGAACAGTTCTGACAGGTGCAACAACACTAACCAGAAAATAACCACCCACAAACACAAGTGGGAAAACAGGCTACCTAAGTATGGCTCTCAATCAGAGACAACGATAGACAGCTGCCTCTGATTGAGAACCATACCAGGCCAATCACATAGAAACATAAAACCTAAACCTACAACATAGAATACCCACCCACATCACACYCTGACCAAACTAAAAATAGAAACATACAAAGCAATCTACGGTCAGGGAGTGACATTGATGGCATATTTAAAGTAGTCCCCAGGCCCTTGATCAAACTGAAATGATCTGAGTATCTGTAGTTTGAAATGGCAAGTGTACCACAACTAACACAAAGTTCAAATGAGCCTGTCTGAATTGAGCAATAACAGAATGTTCTCAAAGTGGCAAATAACACCAATCTACTTCTGTATTTTAAACGCTTATTAAATCAGCAGCGTTAAAAATCTATAATGGATTTCGGATTGACATTTTTTGGATTACTGTTTGCTCAAGAAATYATTAAATAGTTATATTTGACATAATCCCCAAATGCAAATGTATTCTGCTAGTAGATAGATTTTGGTGAATTGTGAAACTTTAGCAATGGCATGATGCATACGCCCAGAGGCAATGTGCTCAGCAAATTCTCAAATTCAGTTTTCTGCMTCCTCCTTGCCGGGGTTTGAGAAGCAAAATGGTTAGAAAAATGACAGCTGCATGACAATGAAGAATCACCAGTCACGACTGTCGGGAGATTTTCTTGGCTGTCAAATGGCTTAAAATACGCAACCACCTGGCCGGACAAGCAATTAAAGGCCAGAATTTTGTCAGTACCTTAGCATAACGTTTCCTCATGGTTCTATTTAAAGTCAGGTTCTCAAATTGTTCTAAGAACATGAAGAAACAACTTTCTTCTGTGGCACTTTAAGTACATTTCCTATAGGTTTTATCATTGTTCTACTTAAAGTAATATTCTGAAATTGCTCCAAGAACGTTAACAAACAACATTCTTCTTTGGGAATTTCGTACTTGAGCATAATGTTTCCTACAGGTTTCATCATGGTGTTATTTAAAGTCATGTTCTCAAATTGTTCCAAGAATGTCATAAAACAACGTTTTTCTGTGGGAATTACAGTACTTCAGCATAACGTTTACTACAAGTTCCCTCATAGTTCTATTTAAATTTGTGTTTCATATTGTTCCGAGAATGTTAAGAAAACGTACCATTAAAAACTTGTTACGGATCATCGTTTTGACAACATCCGGTGAAATGGCAGAGCGCCAAATTCAAATAAATTACTATAAATATAAAACTTTCATGAAATCACACATGCAATACACCAAATTAAAGCTAAACGTGTTGTTAACCTTTTCTCAATACAGGGGGTGCTGTTTCCACTTTGGAAAATATYGTCTCCAAATTAAACTGCCTCATACTCAATTATTGCTCGTACAATATGCATATTATTATTACTATTGGATAGAAAACAATCTCTAGTTTCTAAAACCGTTTGAATTATGTCTGTGGGTGAACCAGAACTCTTTCTACAGCGAAAATCATGACAGGACATGCGAAGGTCAGAAAACTAGGCTCTGTTCTCAGATCWGTTTAAAGCTCYKYSTGTGCCCTATGGGTCGAAATGAACTGCACCCGCCTTCCCCTGGATGTCAGTAACCAATGAGAAGTGGAATGGAGTCTCTACGTATTTCTCAGAGTTTATAAAACGCCATGGAGTGACATGTACGTTCTTTTGGACGCTCGTCAAGGCGCAAGAGAGGACATCAGAATGGCATGCTCAAA
>NC_036845.1:24526303-24539791 GCF_002910315.2 Salvelinus sp. IW2-2015
GTTGAGAGAGATTAGGTGCCTTTCCAAGATGGCGCCGGCCAGAATGCATGCCATGTTTTGACAGATTACATTGCATAACCACGATTTGTGATGCTAAATATGCACATTTCGAACAAACTCTAATTGCATTGTGTAATATGATGTTACAGGACTGTCATCTGAAGAATTCTGAGAAGGTTAGTGAAAAAAATAATATATTTGGTGTGGGATAACGTTATCGCTCTTTTTGCCTTGAATCAATGCTGGGGTGATGTTAGCTCATGTGGTATGCTAATATAACGATATATTGTGTTTTCGCTGTAAAACACTTAGAAAATCTGAAATATTGTCTGGATTCACAAGATCTGTGTCTTTCAATTGTGTACGCTGTGTATTTTTAAGAAATGTTTTGATGAGTAATTAGGTAATACACGTTGCTCTCTGTAGTTATTCTAGTCGCTTTGGTGAGTTTTTGATAGTTGGCTGCAATGGTAAACTATGATTTATACCTGAAAAAAACATATTGCTATACCATAAATATGTTACAGACTGTCATCTTATGAAGTTGTTCTTGGTTAGTGCTATATATATCTTTATTTAGTCGAATTAGTGATAGCTACTGATGGAGTAAAAAACTGGTGGAGTAAAAAAAGTGGTTTCTTTTGCTAACGTGTTAGCTAATAGATTTACATATTGTGTCTTCCTGTAAAACATTTTAAAAATCAGAAATGATGGCTGGATTCACAAGAAGTGTATCTTTCATCTGGTGTCTTGACTTGTGATTTAATGATATTAATGCTAGTATTTACTTGTGACGCTATGCTAGGCTATGCTAGTCAGCTTTTTTACTGTGGGGGGTGCTCCCGGATCCGGGTTTGGGAGGAACTAGAAGTTAATCCAGCCAACATGTCAGATTTCAAAAAGGCTTTACGGCGAAAGCAAACCATGCTATTATCTGAGGACAGCACCCCATCAAACAAACACAGAAAATCATAATTCAACCCGCCAGGCGCGACACRAAACTTAGAAATAACGATATAATTCATGCCTTACCTTTGACGAGCTTCTTCTGTTGGCACTCCAATATGTCCCATAAACATCACAAATGGTCCTTTTGTTCGATTAATTCCATCGTTATATATCCAAAATGTCAATTTATTTGGCGCGTTTGATCCAGAAAAACACCAGTTCCAACTATCTAATAAGTTACCTGTAACCTTTGTCCCAACATTTCAAACAACTTTCCTAATACAACTTTAGGTATTTTTTTACGTAAATAATCGATAACATTTAAGACGGGATAAACTGCGTTCAATAGCGAATAAAAACAAAGTGGAGCGAGCTTTCAGGTCACTCGCCTCTAACAAACAATACACTTCACCCAATTTCTAAAGACTGTTGATATCCAGTTGAAGCGATAGGAACTGCAAGCAAGTGCCTTAGAAATCTAGATCCCCATAGGGATTCCTGGATKGTTTGTCTTCGGGGTTTCGCCTGCAAAATAAGTAATGTTATACTCACAGACATCATTCAAACAGTTTTAGAAACTTCAGAGTGTTTTCTATCCAAATCTACTAATAATATGCATATCCTAGCTTCTCGGCCTGAGTASYAGGCAGTTTACTTTGGGCACGCTTTTCATCCGGACGTGAAAATACCGCCCCCTAGCCTTGAGAGGTTAAAAACCACAAAAAACTTAAGTAACGTTCAGAGAAATTTCTAAGAGTTATTTAAAAAAATATACATTCCTCTCTCAGCATTAACATGGCTCTATCTGTGTGTTCAGGTTTGTTGGCCGAGTCCACAATTTGGCCACACCTGATCTTAATGAGTCCTTGTTTTCTTTGACATGGGGTCTGTTTGAATGGACAAACATTAACAGCTTTGTATGCATAAAAAACATGGCATGCTAGCTCCATACTGGTGGCGGAGTGGACTAATTCCACAGATAGATAACAGAAGAATGTGTTTTCATAATTAATGCTTAAGGAAATTAATTTACATGTGTCCTATCTGTGCTTGGAGTTAACCCAAAATAAGCTAGTAGTGTGATTAAAAACCTCTGCCGACCCACCCTCCCGGATCCGGGATCCTCCTCATCAGAAACGCTGACTAGCATAGCCTTAGCCTACGCCAACAGGAATATCATATAATATAATTTCATGAAATCACAAGTCCAATACAGCAAAAGAAAGATAAACATCTTGTGAATTCATCCAACATGTCTGATTTTTTAAAAGTTTTACAGTGAAAACACAACATATATTTATGTTAGCTCACCACAATAGCGCAACACACAACGCCATTTTTTCACCGCAAAGATACTTTCAAAAAACCCACAAATAGAGATAAAATTATAATCACTAACCTTTGAATATAAGACTGTCATCTGATGAAGTTGTTCAATTGCTTGTATCCATAAATACAAGGCAATTGAATAGGAGCAGCCCTTCACAGAGACCATTCAGAATTTTCACTTCCTATTTGGAAGTTGCCTGCCAAATGAGTTCTGTTTTACTCACAGATATAATTCAAACAGTTTTAGAAACTTCAGGGTGTTTTCTATCCAATAGTACTAATAATATGCATATCATATGACTAGAACAGAGTACGAGGCCGTTTAATTTGGCACTATTTTTTCCCAAAGTGGAAATGGCTCCCCCTATTAAGAAGAAGCATTCAGTGAACGTTTTAAGGAAGTTTTTCAAAAACCTCTAAATTACCTATAATTTCCTATCTCAATGCGTTAACTTCTAGTTGCACACAATCCCGGATCCGGGAGCACCCCCATCAGTAAAAAAGCTGACTAGCATAGCCTAGCATGCGTCACAAGTAAATACTAGCATCTAAATATCATTAAATCACAAGTTCCAAGACCAGATGAAAGATACACATCTTGTGAATCCAGCCATCATTTCTGATTTTTTAAAATGTTTTACAGGGAAGACACAATATGTAAATCTATTAGCTAACCACGATAGCAAAAGACACAACTTTTTTTCCCCACCATTTTTTTCCTGCATAGGTAGCTATCACAATTTCGACCAAATAAAGATATAAATAGCCACTAACCAAGAAACAACTTCATCAGATGACAGTCTGATAACATATTTATTGTATAGCATATGTTTTGTTAGAAAAATGTGCATATTTCAGGTATAAATCACAGTTCTACATTGCAGCTGCAATCTGAAATAGTGCCGAAGCATGCCAGAATAATTACAGAGACCAACGTCAAATACCTAAATACTCATCATAAAATATTTCTGAAAAATACACAGCGTACAGCAAATGAAAGACCAACATCTTGTGAATCCAGACAATATTTCAGATTTTTTAAGTGTTTTACAGTGAAAACACAATATTGCATTATATTAGCTTACCACAATAGCCAGAAACACAAGCCGTTTACCAGCAGCAAAGGTTAGCGATCCTAACAAACCAGCAAAAGATATATAATTTTTGACTAACCTTCATATACTTCATCAGATGACAGTCCTGTAACATCATATTACACAATGCATATAGGATTTGTTCGAAAATGTGCATATTTAACGGCACAAATCGTGGTTATACAATGTGAATTGTAGCCAAACTTGAAGCAATCTGTCTGGCGCCATCTTGGAGAGGCACCTAATCTAATCGATAACTAATCGTAAACTTGACTAAAAAATACAGGTTGGACAGCAAATGAAAGATACATTAGTTATTAATGCAACCGCTGTGTTAGATTTTTAAAATTAACGTTACTTGACATACAGCGTGCGTTACAGCGAGACCATGCCGAAATTAATGGCGGACTAATAATTTTWAATTTTTCCACAGAAATACGAATTAACATCATAAATAGCTCYTACTTTTTGATGAGCTTCCATCAGAATCTTGGGCAAGTGGTCCTTTGTCCAGAACAATCGTCTTTTGGTTGAAAGATGTCCTCTACTCCTGTAGAATTAGCTGCTAACGCCAGCGATGTACCGGAGAGGTGCCCAACTCGCGATAACGCCTGACAAAGAAACCCCAGAAAATCGCAATAAACTGATATAAACTGCTATAAGTCGGTTTAAATTACAGAGCCGGAGATATAGAACTGCTAAACCGAAAGCTTTTCAGGACSCCATGCTGGTGTCCCTCCTGCGTCAGGCCCCGCGTCGAAAAGGTTGGTCCTTCCGTTCCAAGAGGCTTTATACTCCCCCAGATGGTGCTATCCACTCCATKCAAAGTCTCACCGCTTACTGACATCTCGGGGAAGGCGTATGCAGTGCATGTAGCCCCATAGCTTACAAGGGAATTTATAAACCGACCCTGGAACAGAGACCTCGATTTCAGAAATCTCACTTCTTGACAGGAAGTGTGCTGCAGAATGAGTTCTGTTTCACTCAGAGAAATAATTCAAACGGTTTTAGAAACTAGAGAGTGTTTTCTATCCAATAGTAATAATAATATGCATATTGTACGAGCAAGAATTCAGTACGAGGCAGTTTAATTTGGGAACGAATTTTTTACAAAGTGCAAATAGCACCCCCTATTGACAAAAGGTTTTAATAAAACCTTCCAGGGTACCATAGTAAAACATTCTCAGAATTTTGACATCCGCTCTCAGAATGTTTAAAAACCTTTCAGTTTTAACAGTCAGGAAACTATGGCTTCGTTCCCAGAACCAATGGGACACCAAAAACTTACTTTACCACAAATTCCTAGCTGAACCAAATGTGCTAGCTGGGCTCTTGTTGGGGCAAGGATAAGAGATCAAGTCAATTGTGGATATGTTGTTGTTTGATGGTTTTGTTGTTCTGCCTGTTATAGGGTCAGAGACAGTGCAAAATGTATGCGAGCCAAAACAGAACAACAGAGGACACAGACAGCTAATTTGAATTCAGATTAGCCCTTTTCGATTATCTGTTAAACACAATCTCCAAAATGCAATCTATGCTGAGAATGGAATTTCAGCACCATGGACAGCACCAGGGTCAATTATTGAAGTAAGGAGCTCTTAAACTTAGCTAGCCTTTACAAACTCAAACTCTGCAGCAGCACAAGTCAAACTCCATTTGCAATGACAGTCATAGATTTACATAATTTGAACAGTCAGTGCTGGTGCAATTTACTTTTCCAATAATGATTTCAATTTTTTTTCTCACAAGTGCAAGCCCTAGTCTGATCTTTATGTGATCCATACCCACTATGCTCAACTCTGTCTTTATTGTAGTATAATTTATGAATAGGAGAAAAGCAATGAGGAGAGCTGACAGTATTATTCATATTACTTCTGTGCAGTGCCTTCGGAAAGTATTCAGACCTCTTGACTTTTCCACATTTTGTTACACCCTTATTCTAAATTTGATTTTWAAAAAWTTCCCTCAACAATCTACACACAATACCCCATAATGACAAAGTCGCATACCATATTTACATAATTATTCAGACCCTTTGCTATGAGACTCTAAATTGAGCTCAGGTGCATCCTGTTTCCATTGATCCAATCAATTCAATTGATTGGACATGATTAGGGAAAGGAACACACCTGTTCCTAAGGTCCCACAGTTGTCAGTGCATGTCAGAGCAAAAAACAATCCATGAGGTCAAAGGAATTGTCTGTAGAGCTCAGAGACAGGATTGTGTCTAAGCACATATCTGGGGAAGGGTACCAAAACATTTCTCCAGCATTGAAGGTCCCCAAGAACAAAGTGGCCAACATCATTCTTAAATGGAAGAATTTTGGAACCACCAATACTTCTCCGCCGAGCAATTGGGGGAGAAGGGCCTTGGTCAGGGAGGTGACCAAGAAACCGATGGTCACTTTTACAGCGCTCTAGAGTTCCTCTGTAGAGATGGGAGAACCTTCCAGAAGGACAACCATCTCTGCAGCACTCCACCAATCAGGCCTTTATGTTAGAGTGGTCAGACGGAAGCCACTCCTCAGTAAAAGGCATATGACAGCCCGCTTGGAGCTTGCAAAAAGGCACCTTAAGACTCTCAGAGTATGATAAACAAGATTCTCTCATCTGATGAAACCAAGATTGAACTCTTTGGCCTGAAAGCCAAGCATCACGTCTGGAGGAAACCTGGCACCATCCCTACAGTGAAGCATGGTGGTGGCAGCATCATGCTGTGGGGATATTTTTCAGCGGCAGGGACTGGGAGACTAGTCAGGATCGAGGGAAAGATGAACGGAGCAAAGTACAGAGAGTTCCTTGATGAAAACCTGCTCCAGAGMGCTCAGACTGGGGTGAAGGATCACCTTTCAACAGGACAACGACCCTAAACGCACAGCCAAGACAACGCAGGAGTTGCATCCGGACAAGTCTCTGAATGTCCTTGAGTGGCCCAGCCAGAACCCAATTAAACATCTCGAGAGAGACCTGAAAATATCTGTGCAGCAACGCTCCCCATCTAACCTGACAGAGCTTGAGAGGATCTGCATAGAAGAATGGGAAAAACTCCCCAAATAAAGATGTGCCAAGCTTGTAGCGTCATACCCAAGTAGACTCGAGGCTGTAATCGCTGCCAAAGGTGCTTCGGCAAAGTACTTAGTAAAGTGTCTGATTACTTTTGTAAATGTGATATTTCCATCGGGAGGGGGGTTCTTCATAAATTAGCAAACTTTCTAAAAACATGTTTTTCTTTGTCATTATGTAGTATTGTGTGTAGATTGATGTAGGAAAAAAACGATCTAATCATTTTCAGAATAAGGCTGTAACGTATCAAAATGAGGAAAAAGTCAAGGGGTCTGAAAACTTTCCGAAGGCATTGTATATCTATCAGATATCCATTCACTAGTCTATAWGTTTCAGGCTGCATAGAACATCTTAGTTGTTATTCTAGTATCAGTATAATATTCATGAGAAAGTTATTCTAAATTGCGTATTCAGCTTTGAGATTTACATTACATTCCTACCATCAGGAAAATGTATAATATACATTTTTATGTTTTTCCTTCAATGTTATTTTCATATATATTCATTCTTGGATAAGCCTTTTCCAGTTATAAGCAGTTCCATTTCAGCCAAATGCATATTACTGTAATGTCTAGCAGGTGCATTATTTTCCCTCCATTTTCTCCCTCCATTCTGGAGACCAAACCAGGTTAGAATGGGAGAGAGGATTCCTGACCATAATTAATCAAATCAAATCAAATGGTGTCTGTCAGGCCCGTATAAACAGAGCAGAACAAGGCAGGTTTTTGCTCATTCACTCCTGTGATCCCCAAATACTTAGGATGATTTAACTTTAGAACCAGCCAGTCCTTCTCCTCTCGTTCTAAATGGCGGCTCGGCTGTTTAATGGCAAATTATTTACTATCTGCCCTGCTGCTGTTAAAAAGCTGCATATTGTTTTATTCATAAGTGCGGCCCGTTCCGTTCAGAATCACACTGCAGCTAATGGGAGACTAGTCTTTCCTTACTGTCAGTTCACCCAAACAGAGCAGCCTCCACAAAATGGTTGTCTTGTTTAAATCACCTGAGCGATGAGTTCAGTGCCTCTACACGTAAAGTGTACACCAACGATTACCACTTGACTCATGGCTGATTTCTGACCAGTTATAAATTCACAATAGTATAGGGCAGTCTCGACCAGCAGGGCTGGACGTTCATCCATGTTTCTCTAACATCAAATTTCTAAGTTGTTCCAAACGTTACATTTCAAAGTGTTTAAGATTAAGTTTATGGTTAAGTATATGTCACGTTCCTGACATTATTTCCTTTGTTTAGTTGGTCAGGACGTGAGCTGGGTGGGTATATTCTATGTTTTGTATTTCATTGGTTTAGGTGTGTCTTATTGGCCTGATATGGTTCTCAATCAGAGGCAGGTGTTTTACGTTGTCTCTGATTGGGAACCATATTAAGGTAGGCTGTTTTCACTGTTTGTTTGTGGGTGATTGTTTCCTGTCTTTGTGTTCTGCACCAGATAGGACTGTTTTCGGTTTTCACATTTATTGTTTTGTTTCTTGTAGTGTTCACGTTATTATCTTTATTAAATGTTGAACATGTTGAACACTAGCCGCGCTGCGTTTTGGTCCTCTCCTTCATCCCAGGAAGAAAGCCGTAACAGTATAGGCATTAACTCTGAAATCTTAAGGTTAATATAACAATAATATTGTGTAAATATCGTTAAACTAACTTGCTAACATCCTGTTGTCATATTTGCGTGGATGTTGTCATCAACCAAAAACAGGGTATGCTATCATTTGACCTTTAAAACTTTTTTAAACTTCATTACTCAAAATGACAGCACCGAACCAAACATGACTTGTCACTGTCAAAGAGGCTTTATCTATGTTGGTTGTTGATACGTCCTTGCACTTTAAAAAGCGATGATGTCAAGGTGAGTGAAATAACTAAACAGCCGATATGTTTGATGTTGTTGATGTTTGATGCCRTAAAACTTGGAATAATCATGTCATTATAACTTGGTTAGTACAGGCGAGCCATCAGCGGTGGGGTGTAAATGATTGCTCTCTGTCTCATAGAAGTAGTTGCAGTGTTTAGCTGTATTTAGTCAGCTAACTAGTTGGTTGTTTTGTCTTGTTTCTATCAATGTCATTCATATGGAAATGGCCCAAGCTGCTTACTACAGTATAGCAAGCTATCTAGGTAACTAGCTAGTTAGTCTGTCAGGCAAGACACATGTGTGTATAGAGGTAAATCTGGGCAGCGCTCATGAAGAATCAACCAAAGCTGTCACTTTCACTAGCTAGCCATACAAGCTAACAACTATCTAGCCACCGAAATGAAGGCTAGAGTAATGTGTGTTTATCTGTTGGGCTTAGGTTGTGGTTTTTCATGTTTGCGAGGTGGAAAGTTTCCTAGGCTAAACTTTGCCTCGTTTTCCTATTACATGACAGCTTAGCGGTCATGTTAGGGTAGTAGATTAAGATTTCTGAAATTAAAACCGGGGACATGTCCAGTTCAGCGGTCAATATATCATTAAAATATACAATGTTATTATCTATGAATAAAAAAGGGAGACAATTCCGGTTTCATGTATTTAGTCTAACAGKCACACTGTGATAGAGAAAATAACTATATYACAGAAACATTACAGACAAGACTGAACTGTCCAATCTGAACAGCCATTCAGTGGTCTTGGTAGTCTGGGTAGAATAAGAGCAGAAGAGAACATRAGCAAAAATGAATAAAAAAACAGACAATAGTATATGTGAAATACTTAACATAATTAAGAAATAAGATGATGATGAGATTGGTAACTACATAATATACTTATACTAACCTAATCTGTATATTTCTCAGAAGAATGTATCTTCTTCACGATTGCTATGTCTTTGGCCAGCTTCTCCATGAACTCCTGGCAGAGGAGGTTGAAGTTTGTMTWCACAATAAGTATGGCCTTGATGGTAGGAACAGTGAACCTATTTCTTGCTGCTGTCCATATATCATTCMTTTGGGAGAACACTCTCTCGAATGGTGCACTACTTCCAGGTAAGCACATGACAACAGACAGTAATCTAGCCAGGTTAGTGGTGTGGTTCTCTTTGAAGTGGGTAACCACCGTGCTCCATCTCTGACTAAGCCGTGTCTCAGATGTTTTCCATTCTTCAAGCGATATTCTCTTTAGGAACTTTTGCTGGCCAGTAACCTCGTCAAACAATGCATCCTCATTGATGGTCATATTGGGGCATTTTTCCTGCAGTGTGGCTGCTGCCTTCTGGATCTCTWCACGCTGAGGTTGCCTTTTTAAAAGGAGAAAATRTTAATATTTTCGATTATCTGTGTGCTTTCCCCATGCTTGCAAGTAGTTCACAGCCGTAGTGAAGAATGATTGGGATGTTTTGAGAAAGTTCTCTTTAGACATTGCTCGATTTTCCTCTAGCTCTCTCAGAAGTCCTCTGACCAAAACTGGAATGAAGTTGTCATCACGTCTTGCAGTCAATTTTGCCTCAATGTTTCTCAGAATTGCAGCTGACTCCACAGCACAGCGGTCCTGGCCTTCAAGCATCTCGATTGTGTCACTGAATACGGTCAGGTTTCCATGGACAAAGGCCAGCCAAAGTTCAGTCAGTGGATCTTCGAACATTGTTCRCAGGACAACAGGGCATTTGTCTTCAGAAAGAAAGAAGGATTTCAATGGCACATACATTTTCAGCACTCTTTCTAGAGCAGGGACCATGGACAGCCAGCGAACATTGCTGTGTCCTAAAATGTTATGGTACTCCTGGCCAACAAACTCACAAAAGCTCTTCAGTCTTTCTACTCCAACGGTGAAAATATGAAAATATCTTTGTGAGCAGGCATTCAACATCAAGGGGAATCATATCCAAAGCTGTTCTGGCCGTGTTATGAATGATGTGGGCAGGACAACCTAAGCTAATCGCCTCCCGCTGCAGAGCATTTTTAACTTTGGTATGGACATTGACCCTCCCCAKCCTATTCAGTCCTCCAAAGTTGGTATTTGTGTTGTCGGCAGAGAATGCCACGACTTTGTTTTCCAGGTTACATTTTTAGATGACCACCAGGACCTCAGCTGCAATCTCCTCTGCTGTTTCTCCTTTCAATTCAACAAAATCAAGCAGGATTGTTTCCACAGATGTGTTGCCATCATATATCTTACAATATCTGACTAGTATTGGCAGCAGCTTTACATGTCCATGATTGGACGCATCAATGGACAGGGACACAAATTCAACCTGGTCTAGGTCCTGTGTTACCAAAGTAGTTACCCATGGTGTAAACACGTTACTCACTATGGCTTCACATTTTGTCCTAGCACATGTAAACTTCGGCTCATAAAGCTTCCGTGTCAGTTGTGCTGTGCAGCCCAGAGATCTGTAACTATGATTATGTTGCATAGTGTGGTATGCAAAGACATGCATCCTGCACAGCTAAATCATATTCTTCTTGGGAAGGCTCTACCTTCTTGAAGAATGTGGTGACAGAGGGCATACCAACACGGGCAATCAGAGAGGCTTTATGCTTTTTCGTCTGTTGATGTTCTACCACTGCCGTTCTTCCCCCGCTGCCAATTGAAAAATAGGAATTACAAAGGGTGCAGTTAACCATTCTATCGTCTTGACCTGAGCGTATAAATGGACATTCTCTCATGTTGTCATTAAAATGGCATTTCCGTTTCTTGGTAAGAGCCATTGTACCTCCTCTGTCTGCTCTTCTTCCCTCTCCGTGTGTCACTCTTCTTACTCTCTTAACTTTTTCTTCTCCTCCAATCTTTCTGCTCCTCTTTTCTTCACTCGTCTTCCTGCTCTTTCTTCCTTTCCTTCTCTTTACCTTTCCACCTCACTCTTCCACAGTCTCCTCGCTTCACTCTTTTTACTTCCTTAATCTTTCCTTCTACTTCTCCAATCTTTAATAATAAATAGTACACTATTATATAAAATACTTTGGTTAACAGATTCCCATTGCTTGCCTCATTTTTGTATTTTATCTCAAAAACATTGGTTGGAATAATAAATTGGCAGTCTCTGTAATCATATCTTTACCTTTCCTCCTCTCTCTTTCACTCTTCTTCCTATCCAGTCTTCCTCCTCTCCTTCCTCTCCACTCCCTAACAGTAAACATTATGCTGATGTTATCCATGWAAATGTCAAAATATATTTTCACACTACTTATTATAATGCTAAACCATTTAAATTGTAATCTACAAATAAATATTATCATAATTAATTGTGCATTAATTTAATATAATCATATTTTCAAAATAGCCCGTCCACTGCATGTTTACATGTGAACGTATTTTAACCTAGCTACCATGACAGTAACTAGCTAACCTAACTAGATAACTTAGTCGACATAGCTAATGTTAGCTAGCATAACCTATTTAAAACCTTATAAAGCAGATCATCTATCTATATAATAAATTGTGACATCATAACATCATTAGCTGGTATCTCAAATAATTGTAACTTACCTGGCTTGACGTTTGTGGTGATGTTGTGGATTCACTTGACACTTGCTAGCTTCTGGCTGAGTTTTCCACAGCAGTTTTCTCTAAAACTAGCGCGAGCAAGTAATTAGAAGAAGAAGAGTGAATGAAGCTGATATAGCTAGCAGCCCCCTCTGCTGGACAAAACAAGCACAACGCGATTGAGACGTCAACCGGTAGACTCTGCTGTCCGGTCTTTCTTGCCACGTAAAATATTATTTCACTTTGCAGTCTGTTTTTAACGCACAGTTAAAAACGGGGAGATTTTGGGGGACAGCTCCAGCCGGGGACAGGCCACCAAAAACGGGGAATGTCCACGGAAAACGGGGACGTCTGGTCACCCTACAGTAGATGCCCATGCAGTGGAGCTTGTGCGTGTGCGTGTGCGTGTGTGTGTGTGTGTGTGTGTGTGTGGAATGGGAGGCGTGTAACTAGCACACAATTTATTATGGAAACCCCTTATTAGGAAGAGAGTATGTGTATGGTTAAGAAAAAGAATGAGAGAGATTATGTTCCTGACTACAATTGTATCCTATTTGTTGCTCCTCTCCTCTCCTTCTGCAACTCTGTTCCTCGAGGTCATTGAAAGTGAAGGAAGTGATGTGGAGAGTCAAGGCTCAGCAGCAAAAGGCAGGGAGGAATAGGAGTTAGAGATGATTGGAGGGGTAGAGATGTGGATTAAGAGGAGAGAGGAAGGTGAGAGGAAGAGGAGAGTGAAGAGGATGGAGAAAAGAGTGGAGGGAGAGGAACATGAGGAAGGAGAGGAGGAAGCAGAGGGAAAGGACGAAGTAGAGGGAGCGGACGAAGCAGAGGGAGAGGGAGAGCACACCCGAGGGGAGCCTACATTTCCATGGCGTGTCTGGAAATGTCCCACCATTCACCCTTATACTGAACAGCCTGGGCCTTAAGTGATAGTAGCAAGGGTTTTGGAGTTGCTTTTAAAAGTGGTAGGTACTTATACAGTTGAAGTCGGAAGTTTAGATACACCTTAGCCAAATACATTTAAACTCAGTTTTTCAAAAAAGAAATGACATTTAATCCTGGTAAAAATTCCCTGTTTTAAGAATGTGAAATGTCAGAATAATAGCAGAGAGAATGATTAATTTCAGCTTTTATTTCTTACATCTCATTCCAAGTGGGTAAGAAGTTTACATACACTCAATTAGTATTTGGTAGCATTGCCTTTAAAATTGTTTAACTTGGGTCAAATGTTTCAGGTAGCCTTCCACAAGCATCCCACAATAAGTTGGGTGAATTTTGGCACATTCCTTCTGACAGAGCTTGTGTAACTGAGTCAGGTTTGTAGGCCTCCTTGATCGCACACACTTTTTCAGGTCTGCCCACAAATGTTCTATAGGATTGAGGTCAGGGCTTTGTGATGGCCACTCCAATACCTTGACTTTGTTGTCCTTAAGCCATTTTACCACTTTGGAAGTATGCTTGGGGTCATTGTCCATTTGGAAGACCCATTTGCGACCAAGCTTTAACTTCCTGACTGATGTCTTGAGATGTTGCTTTGATATATCCACATAATTGTCCTCCCTCATGATGCCATCTATTTTGTGAAGTGCACCAGACCCTCCTGCAGCAAAGCACCCCCACAACATGATGCTGCCA
>NC_036845.1:24545664-24563106 GCF_002910315.2 Salvelinus sp. IW2-2015
GACCCATTTGCGACCAAGCTTTAACTTCCTGACTGATGTCTGAGATGTTGCTTTGATATATCCACATAATTGTCCTCCCTCATGATGCCATCTATTTTGTGAAGTGCCACCAGACCCTCCTGCAGCAAAGCACCCCCACAACATGATGCTGCCACACCCGTGCTTCACGGTTGGGATGGTGTTCTTCGGCTTGCAAGCGTCCCCCTTTTTCCTCCAAACATAACCATGGTCATTATGGCCAAACAGTTCTATTTTTGTTTCATCAGACCAGAGGACATTTCTCCAAAAAGTATGATCTTTGTCCCCATGTGCAGTTGCAAACTGTAGTCTGGCTTTTTTATGGCGGTTTTGGAGCAATGRCTTTTTCCTTTCTGAGCGGCCTTTATGTCGATATAGGACTCGTTTTACTCTGGATATAGATACGTTTGTACCTGTTTCCYCCAGAATCTTCACAAGGTCCTTTACTGTTGTTCTGGAATTGATTTGCATTTTTCGCACCAAGGTACGTTCATCTCTAGGAGACAGAACGCGTCTCCTTCCTGAGTGGTGTGATGGCTGCGTGGTCCCATGGTGTTTATACCTGCATACTATTGTTTGTACAGATGAACGTGGTACCTTCAGGCGTTTGGAAATTGCTCCTGAACCAGACTTGTGGAGGTCTACAATTTTTGGGCTGATTTCTTTTGATTTTCCCATGATGTCAAGCAAAGAGGCACTGAGTTTGAAGGTAGGCTTTGAAATACATCCACAGGTACACCTCTAAATTTGAGTCAATTAGCCTATCAGAAGCTTCTAAAGCCATGACATCATTTTTTGGAATTGTCCAAGCTTTTTAAAGGCACAGTCAACTGTGCACTGTCAACCTTTTTTAAAGGCACAGTCAACTTTTTTAAAGGCACAGTCAACAATACACTATATAGAACAGCTTCTATCTCAAGGCCATCTCAAGGCCATCACACTGTTAAACAGCCATCAATAACATTGAGTGGCTGCTGCCAACATACTGACTCAACTCCAGCCACTTTAATAATGGAAAAATGTATGTAATAAATGTATCACTAGCCACTTTAAACAATGCCACTTCATATAATGTTTGCATATCCTACATTACTAATCTCATATGTATATACTGTACTCTATACCATCTACTGCATCTTGCCATCTTGACGTAATGTATCACTAGCCACTTTAAACAATGCCACTTTTATATGTTTACATACCCTACATTACTCCTCTCATATGTATATACTGTACTCTATACCATCCACTGCATCTTGCCTCTGCCGTTCTATACCATCACTCATTCATATATTTTTTTATGTACAATTTCTTATTCATTCCTTTACACTTGTGTGTGTATAAGGTAATTGTTGTGAAATTGTTAGGTTAGATTACTCGTTGAATATTACTGCATTGTCGGAACTAGAAGCACAAGCATTTCGCTACACTCACATTTACATCTGTTAACCATGTTGAAGTGTACCTATGATAAAAATTTCAACTTTGAGAGACGGAATCTAAAACAAAAATCCAGAAAATCACATTGTGTATATATATATATACACACATATAGGCTACTAAATCAGATTTCCAGTGGCACACTGACTCACCTAATGATGAATATGAAGCCATAGGCTGCTCAATGTGATGGTAGTGGCAATAGCCTTTCTCAAGCTGAGCAACTTTGAAAAACAGTGCTGCTGTTAGCTACCAACTGGGAGTTGTTGAGACAAAATGTATAATATTGATTTTACAGAGAGATTAGTCCTCTCTGTTCAGCAGTAGGCAATTTCTTTCCAACGATTTGTTTCACAGTTGTATTTTCAAATATGCAAAAGGTAAACAGACAGCTGCAACCAACCATAGAAATATAATCCATAGATGGCAGTTCCCATTCAAGCCAGGACTGGCATCCATTGCTRGTGTACGCATGAGTTCAACAGTCAAATTGCCAGGGTAAGAGATAACAAAACCCTTCTATGGATTATACAATGTCTTTGGAAAGTATTYAGACCCGTTGACTTTTTCCATGTTTTGTTATGTTACGGCCTTATTCTTAAAAACAGAAATACCTTATTTACATAAGTATTCAGACCCTTTGATATGAGACTCGAAATTGACCTCAGGTGCATCCWGTTTCCATTGATCATCCTTGAGATGTTTCTACAACTTGATTGGAGTCCACCTGTGGTAAATTCAATTGATTGTGCAAATGATCCAACAGTTGACAGTGCATGTCAAAGCAACAACCAAGCCACGAGGTCGAAGAAATTGTCCGTAGAGCGCAGAGACAGGATTGTGTCGTGACAAAGATCTGGGGAAGGGTACCAAAACATTTCTGCCAGATTGAAAGTCCCCAAGAACACAGTGGCCTCCATCATTCTTAAATAAAATATGTTTGGAACCACCAAGACTCTTCCTAGACCTGGCCACCCAACCAAACTGAGCAATTGGGGGAGGGCCTTGGTCAGGGAGGTGACCAAGAACCCGATGGTCACTCTGGTAGAGCTCCAGGGTTCCTCTGTGGAGATGGGAAAACCTTCCAGAAGGACAACCATCTCTGCAGCACTCCACCAATCAGGCCTTTATGGTAGAGTGGCCAGACGGAAGTCACTTCTTAGTAAAAGGCACATGACAACCTGCTTGGAGTTTGCCAAAAGGCACCTAAATAATCTCAGACCATGAGAAACAAAATTCTCTGGTTTGATGAAACCAAGATTGAATGTTACGTGTCACATCTGGAGGAAACATGGCACCATCGCTACAGTGAAGCAAGGGAGACTAGGGGGCCTCCCGGGTGGCGCAGTGGTCTAGGGCACTGCATCGCAGCGCTAGCTGTGCCACCAGAGTCTCTGGGTTCGCGCCCAGGCTCTGTCGCAGCCGGCCGCGACCGGGGGGTCCGTGGGGCGACGCACAATTGGCCTAGCGTCGTCCGGGTTAGGGAGGGTTTGGCCGGTAGGGATATCCTTGTCTCATCGCGCTCCAGCGACTCCTGTGGCGGGCCGGGCGCAGTGCGCACTAACCAAGGGGGGCGGGTGCACGGTGTTTCCTCCGACACATTGGTGCAGCTGGCTTCCGGGTTGGAGGCGCGCTGTGTTAAGAAGCAGTGCGGCTTGGTTGGGTTGTGCTTCGGAGGACGCATGACTTTCGACCTTCGTCTCTCCCGAGCCCGTACGGGAGTTGTAGCGATGAGACAAGATAGTAATTACTAGCGATTGGATACCACGAAAATTGGGGAGAAAAGGGGGTAAAATTTAAAATATATATATATATATAAATAAAAAAGCAAGGGAGACTAGTCAGGATTGAGGGAAAGAGGAATGGAGCAAAGTACAGTGGGCTCTCGAGTGGCGCAGTGGTCTAAGGTACTGCATATCAGTGCATGGTACAGCCTGGTTCGAATCCAGGCTGTATCACATCTGATTGTAGGGCGGTGTGTAATTGGCCCAACATCATCTGTGTTTGGTCGGGGTAGGCTGTCATTGTGAATAAAATTTGTTCTTAACTGACTTGCCCAGTTAAATAAAGATTCCATTAAATTTTTTATCCTTGATGAAAATCTGCTCCAGAGCGCTCAGGACCTCAGACTGGGCAAAGGTTCACCTTCCAACAGGAAAACAACCCTAAGCCCACAGCCAGTGGCTTCGGGACAAGTGTCTGAATGTCCTTGATTGGCCCAGCCCGAGCCTGGACTTGAACCAGATTGAAAATCTCTGGAGAGACCTGAAAATATCTGTGCAGCRATGCTCCCCATCCAAACTGACAGAGCTTGAGAGGATCTGCAGAGTGTGCCAAGCTAGAAGCGTCATACCCAAGAAGACTCAAGGCAATAATAGCTGCCAAAAGTACTGAGTAAATTATCTAAATACTTATGTAAATGTGATATAATTTTTATAAATGTGCTTTGTCATTATGGGATATTGTGTGTAGATTGATGAGTAAAAAAAAAGATTTAATACATTTTAGAATAAGGCTGTAACGTAACAAAATGTGGAAAAAGTCAAGTGGTTTGAATACTTCCCGAATGCACTGTATACACTATATAGTTTATTAATAATTKTATATTAGTAATCACTTTGTTTGCTTCTTGGGCCCCCTCACGGACCTGGGCCCAGGGGCTTCAGCCCCGGTAAATCCCTGCATTAATCCGGCCCTGTCGAGCAGCATTCATTCACAAGACAATGCATACTGTATGTTTCTATACAATTTCAACATGTGTGCAAATCCATTGTGTAACATAAGACCAGTTCCTGACATGGTTTCCATTATGTGGTATTTATCATAAGCCTACCTTAGAGGGCCAAACTCTGAGGCTTTTTGTCCCACGAAGAGTGGTCTAGCTACCGAGTGTAACTTTATAATTTCCTCAAAGTTACCTTAAACGCCTTCCCATAACGATTGCTTCATCTAAACCTGACACTGGACCACACCGCTACACGCAGCCTGACCAGGGGATTTAACTGGCTCTGTATTGTTGGGGTTAATTGCATAAAAGCAGAATATGATATACAAGTTTTTTTGGTTTAGACAGATTTATTTCTTCTGATGCTGAGGAGGAAAATATTACCTTACCACTACAATTACGGTCAGACATTAATTTAAAAGGTGCGTGAAGGATAGAGGTTTTGCAGACATATCCCCTGAATGCTGATTCTGGGCTTGTTCAGACGCTCCCACGAGGAGTGGTGTTCGGCTAGCTAGGCAACGTGCCATGTTTGACGAAAAAAATAAATCATGCTCTGTGGGTCTCTGAGGGGCTGGGCAGCTACATGCACAAGTGTACACACTGGAAAGACCAGGGGGAGCTAAGGGGGAGGCTATAGTCCGAGACAGACATTTCGCTGGCTCACATTCTCATGATGAAGCAGAAAAATACATCCAAGGATACAAGGAAAGCCAAGTGAATTACAATTTAGTTCCTTTCAGTTATTTTCAACACCAAGCTGTTCAAAGGCAATGAAAGTAACAAGTCTTTGACAATCACCAAGTGGATAGAACTCATTTGAAGTATGAATGTGTCTTTGTTCACGGTGCCACACTGGAATACAATGCTGTGTATTTGAACAGCCCACAGAGCAAAGTGCTGGAGTAATTTGTGATCTCTTTAGAGAGCTCAATGATGTTAAGGTGGCTATTACAGTTTGTATTCCAGTGTACGAATAAGATCATCCGTCATAAATTAACCACAGTATCTGAATGGGAATGATTCAGAATTGGAAGAAGAATTTGCACGTAATCATTTTGTCTATATATTATTAGAGCACTGCAGTGGGTATGAATAAAAGGACAAAGCCCATGTGAAGAATCCAATTCCAACTGACATGGGGGCAAGTTGTTAGATACAACCAGTGTTCTGTTGGGAACTGAATGAGAAAGTTTGCAATGTTGATTAATCAAAGAAAGTAAAGGGAACCTCCCAGCTAGCACATAACGTTCTGAGAACTAAATGTTTCTAAGAGCTTGGAGAGAGCGTGGTTGTCCTATGGTTATTTTGCATACAACCTTCCCACARCTTTCTAGGAATGATGCAGGAGAGTTGCTTGGCTTTGGAAAATTCTCAGCACATTTAAGGAACTTGACAACAAATAATATTGGTATTTCATTACTTTAACAGAACGTTTCCTAAAAGTTCAAACATGGTTACATTACATTTTTGTAATGTTTTAGGAACATCCTCCAACTGGTTTGACATTGAGAATGTTCTCAAATAGTTCTGAGGATGTTAACAACGTTATTCTGTGGGAATTTCAGTACTTCAGSRGAATGTTTCCTATAGGTTTACTCATGATTCTATTTAAAGTAATATTCTCAAATTGTTACAAGAATGTTAAGCAACAACCCACTGGGCAAAAAAAGGTTGAATCAACATTGTTTCTACGTGATGATGTTGAATCAACGTGGAAAACTGATTGGATTTGAAAAACAACGTCAACGTCAGGGAATYTTGCCTTTTTTTCACCCAACTTTTAACCTAAATCCAATGACATGGTGCCATTTTTTTTGTTGATTTCACGTTGAATTCCCATTAGTTGACAACTCGACCAAATGTAAATCAAAACTAGACATTGAACTGATGTCTGTGACCAGTGGGAACATTCTTCTGTGGGAATTTCATTGTTTCAGCATAAAGTTTCCTACAGGTTTCCTCATGGTTCTATTTAAATTCAAGTTTTTCAAATTGTTCTGAGAATGTTAACAAACAACATTTCTCTGTGGGATTTTGAGTATTTCCATAGAACATTCCACACAAGTTCTGATGTGGTTCTATTTAATGTCATATTTTTACTACATTCTGGGAATGTTCTCAAAAATGATGTGACTTCTAAGCCGTTCAGARAATATATGGTTATCTTTTATGTCAGTTCTTGGCAATATTCTGAGAATGTTCAAAAAAAAATATTCTTCAGATTAACATAAATTAGCCTCACCAGTTGAATGATAGGGTAACATTTTTATTTCTGCCTAAATAGACATACCAAAAAAAAAAAAATTCATAAGAAGGCCATAATTAATAACTGGTAATTTTAGAAAGGAATTGAACTCACCTTTCTGGAAAAAAAAGTTATACATTGCTGAGGTGTACTCACTTTTGAGCGCACAAGCTCATGTACATAGTACAAATACTATGAAAAATCTAATTATATACAACTTACTATAAGATTTCACATTTCTTATAACTGTAAAATAAATATCATACTTTGTGATATTGGCATTATTTCATATAACTGCCAACAGATAATTTTCTCCTAAATGTCCATTAGGCGTGCAGAGACACCATTCAAATGTGTGCAGACTCGATACAACTTAAGCTTTAAGTACAAAGTGATTAGTCCGCCTGTGACAAAAGGAAAGTGGTCTTGAATTCTCTAAAATTATTTAGTATTTTTTCATTTTGAGAGCTCTATATTTGGCAGAGAAGTTCAAAGTGAGATGAAATTAGTATTGTTGCATCCACTAGATTCTCTTATTTCATATGCACAGGGTTGAGTTTCACAGGCAGAGACAATTGTTTGTTTGTCTGGATAGGCCATAAAATGTGACACGTCACTCCCTATGCAAATGTAGGGTCTGAAACATGACCCTTCAAGTCAGCTCCGCTGGACAAGTGGTAGCAGAGAACAGAGAGATGGGTCTTTCTTGCACTATACAATGTTCACGGGTGCTTTGTACACCAAAATGTAAGTCGGAACCACTCAAAGTTCCCAAATAGGGGACATAATATCTAAAGTTTAAATTCCATTCTCAGAATGTGAAGAAAGTTTTCCACTAAAATCACTAGAAACTTTAGTAGCCTTCAGAAAACACACCATTTTTATTTATTTTTTTACATTTACATTCTGTTCTAAAAACATGAAGAAAACGTTCCATAAAAACAAAAGAAAAAAGTTATTGTTTCCTTCGAAATGTGGTCTGTTTGAATGGACTAAAATGAACAGTTTTATATGCGTCAAATAACATGGCATGCTAGCTCCATCCTGGTGGCGTAGTGGACTAATTCCAGGGATAGAAAACAGAAGATCATAGGTTTGAATCTCACTAATGCACATCACAAAAAAATGTAACTGCTTGCATGATTAATCCCTAAGCAAATGAATTTCTATGTGGCCTACTGTAACTGTGCTTGGAGTTCAAAACAGTTAACGACAAATAAACTAACTTTCAATAATAATGTCTGTGAGTATAACAGAACTTATTTGGCAGGCGAAACCCCGAGGACAAACCATTCAGAAAAAAAAAWWTTGAGGTCACTCTCTTTTCAATGACATTTCATTGGGAATCCAGATTTCTAAGGGACGTTCTTGCAGTTCCTATTGCTTCCACTGGATGTCAACAGTCTTTAGAAATTGGTTGAGGTTTTTCCTTTGAGGAATGAAGAAGTAGCACTGTTCAGAATGAGGCTCAAAGGAAGTTTACCTTTTGTTAGAGTCGCGTGACCTGAAAGCTAGCTACACATTGTTTTCGTCCGGTATTGAACACAGATCATCCCGTCTTAAATTTTATCGATTATTTACGTAAAAAAATACCTAAAGTTGTATTACAAAAGTAGTTTGAAATGTTTGGACAAAGCTTACAGGTAACTTATGAGATATTTTGTAGTCACGTTGYGCAAGTTGGAACCRATGTTCTTCTGGATCAAACGCGCCAAATAAATTGACATTTTGGATATATATCGACGGATTAATCGAACAAAAAGAGCATTTGTGATGTTTATGGGACATATTGGAGTGCCAACAGAAGAAGCTCGTCAAAGGTAAGGCATGAATTATATCTTTATTTCTGCGTTTTGTGTCGCGCCTGGAGGGTTGAAATTGGATTGTCTGTGTTTGTTTACTGGGGTGCTGTCCTCAGATAATAGCATTGTTTGCTTTCGCCGTAAAGCTTTTTTGAAATCTGACATGTTGGCTGGATTCACAACAGCTTTAATTTGGTGTATCGCATGTGTGATTTTATGAAAGTTACATTTTTATAGTAATTTATTTGAATTTGGCGCTCTGCATTTTCACTGGATGTTGGCCGGTGGGACGCTAGCTAACTTTCAGGGAACCAGAGTAAAACGTTCTCAGAACCTCCATGCAACCAAAAAAAGTATGTTCACAGAACAGGCGAAATGTTTGCAGAAAATCAACAAAAAAAAACGTTCAGTTTTACCGGTCAGGAAATGTATGGCCTCGTTCCCACAACCAATGTGAAACCAAAAACATACGGTCCAACAACTTCCAAGGAACAAACTGTGCTAGCTGGGCTGAGTTTGAAGCGTTTGAGGTAATGTGTGAAGTAGTCTGTCAAATCACTGTATATCATTGTACTCAACAAAACAGTTTAACTATATTTGGTTGGACATTACTCCCTCTCAAACCTCTCCAACTCACCTGCAGTTTCTTTCCACGAGAGGCAGAGAAGATGACCATAAGAGTGGTGGTATGTATCATTAAAGGTAAATTAAATATTTTTGCATCTGAGCTCCTAGAGTGTGCGACTCTCCTTTATTTTTAAGTTTTCTACTCCGCTAGCCAGCACCTCGCCTAAATAGGTGTGCGTTTCTTTTTCTTCTAGATTGGTATGTAGCATTAAACATAATCTGCGGTGAAGTGGAACTGCTACATCGCAGAAATTAATGAGCCAATCAAAGAGAGAAACAGAGCTTAAGACTCCACCAGAGTGAGGCCTGTTGGAGAGAAAGAGGTGCAATGACTGAAAACTATTGTTTTCCATTAGTGGGAGTGTCATTACACATTTGGTTTATGTACACACATGAACTGTAGTGTTTTATTATGGTATTTAAAAATGCATTGTGGTGAGAAGTAGTGGATGATGTGTTAAATACTAAACCAAATCGCTTTGATTGCCAAAAGGGAAATAGTTATTTCTGTATTCTGCACGGTACTAAAAATAAGATGTATTGTGCGGAAAGTATATCTGAGATAGACCCATTAGTGCAAAGAAAACTACTGCTTTAGTGTGTCATATCTTTAATTGTTATCGTTATTAATGCAGTTACATCAGGGGTGGACTGGGACAAAAATKTGGCCCGGGCATTTCAGCCACAGAGCGTCTGTCTGTCTGTCATCTCTGTCTTCGCTTCTCCTTGTGCTCCTTTGTTGTCTGTCTGTCTGTCTGTCTGTCTGTCTGTCTGTCTGTCTGTCTGTCTGTCTGTCTGTCTGTCTGTCTGTCTGTCGTCTCTGTCTTTGCTTCTCCTCTGTTATCACTGTCTGTCTGTCTGTCACTCCTACGTATGAATTGCGATTTCACATTACACACCCTTAAGTGATCCTAGCCTAAATCTTCATTAAATGTTCCGTTTATGCTTACACAAGCGCACATGCCAAGTGAAAGAAAATCAAGTATCCTGGTAGGCTGTAACCTGTTCAGAATGAGTCTGATGTCATCAGATCATTTTTATGTCTATCTGCTGCAAACGTATGGCTATTGTAAGCTGAAAGTCACAACTTTCCAATACTCCTCACCTCACCCCGCCCCAAACTCCACCCCAAACACAGTTACCAGTCAAAAATTAGCTGTTTATCTAAAAAAAAAAAGTCTGTGGCCAGGGAGACATTGTGACCAAAGAGAACAGATGAAATTGACATTGTTTTCATCAAGCCAGCTTCTTTCTATGGTGCTACCCATTTCAGGGTTAGGAGGACTTGAAAATGAGTCGGAGCTGAAAGGATCACCAAAACTGAAGTTATTCTGGTTTCAGTGCATTTTATAAAAATAAAAAAACATATAGCCTAGCCTATGAATATGTAGGCATACTGTGTAATAAAATTGATAATTAAAGAAGGTTAAAAAAATTATAATAGAAAATTATTGTGTACTAATAACGTGAATGTGTTTTTGCAGAGCAGACAACCATGCCGACAACCATCTGTGAATATCAGTGGACAAAGGGCTGGACAATGGCCGCACCGAAAAAACGCATGGTTGCCAAGAAAGCGGTTAGTTTTACTAGATTCTTAAAATGAGTACTCAGCATTTGTTGGAGTCACTATTAATTCTTAATTGATCTACCGTTTCTATCATAGGCCACTGTAATCGATGGGAGCTCAGGGCGGTACCATTCTGCTCATCTGATGAAGGTGCAAATGGATCAGATTCACACTTTGAAGACCGAGATCGAGTCGTTGAAGGAAGACCAGCAGAAAGAGTAACATTATCTGAGGGCAGAGATACCGGCGACAGCTGATGCATTGGTCCAGAGCCAGGCGGCATTAGCGGAGAGTCAGGCAGAGAATGACTTGTTGAAGAGGGCGAGGAACGAGATGGAGTCACAATCCATGCCAGGCACACCTGTGAACTCTGGAACTCCACCTCCGACAGGCAGAGTCAACATACCTGGCGGGTTCGTCAGGTCGTCGGTTCACCCTRACATATCCATTCCTCTTCGGACAACAGAACTTGACCMAGGCAAATGTGGCTTAACAGTGAACCTCCGGGTGTTCATCATTAATACTGAGTCTCATAAGATTCTGTCCATGACTGACGCAACCCGAAAAAGCATTAAAGACAGAGTTAATGTGTACTTGAGGTCAYGAGAAAGTCTGGACATGGCCTGCTCTCCCTTATGTAAGGAACTAGGCACTTTCCCATGTTTACTACAGTATGTACTGTAGGCTATGTTTACTTGTCAGACTGCACAGCAGCCTAATAAATAAATGCAGGTGGCTTATATCTTCAAAATGCTTTAAATGCTTTATTATCCAAATGTAAAAGCATATATTGTTCAGGACTTTATTTCTTCATGAGCATCAATGCATTTATGCTTTTGTTAATTAAAAAATGAGAAAAAATACTCTTTCAAAATGCCAATGTTTATTTCGTTATGGATCCATAACGAACTATTATGGGAATAAATATCACTGAATTACAGAAATATTGGAACAAAGTTATCTAATGAATGTAGACAAATTGTTTCTTACTGGAAAATACTGTTTCAAACACACATGGTTACGTTGTAGAGTGCCATTATGGCTATAAGCAGGTACAGTTGAAGTCGTAAGTTTACATACACTTTGGTTGGAGTCATTAAAACTCATTTTTCAACCACTCCACAAATGTCTTGTTTTATCAAACTATAGTTTTGGCAAGTCAGTTAGAACATCTACTTGTGCATGACACAAGTAATTTTTCCAACAATTGTTTACAGACAGATTATTTCACTTATAATTCACTGTATCACAATTCCAGTGGTCAGAAGTTTACATACACTAAGTTGACTGTGCCTTCAAACAGCTTGGAAATTCCAGAAATGATGTCATGGCTATAGAAGCTTCTGATAGGCCAATTGACACCATTTGAGTCAATTGGAGGTGTACCTGTGGATGTATTTCACAAGGCCTACCTTCAAACTCAGTGCCTCTTTGCTTGACATCAAGGGAAAATCGAAATAAATCAGCCAAGATCTCAGAATTTTTTTTTGTAGATCTCCACAAGTCTGGTTCATCCTTGGGAGAAATTTCCAAAAGCCTATAGGTACCACGTTCATCTGTAAAACAATAGCACGCAAGTATAAATGCCATGGGACCACGCAGCCATCATACCGCTTAGGATGGAGACGCGTTCTGTCTCCTAGAGATGAACGTACTTTGGGGAAAAGTGCAAATCAATCCCAGAACAACAGCAAAGGACCTAGTGAAGATGCTTGAGGAAACAGGTACAAAAGTATCTACTCCACAATAAAACAAGTTCTATATCGACATAACCTGAAAGGCCACTCAGCAAGGAAGAAGCCACTGCTCCAAAACCGCCATAAAATGCAAGACAACGGTTTGCAACTGCACATGGGACAAATATCGTAGCTTTTTGGAGGAATGTCCTCTGGTCTGATGAAACAAAAATAGAACTGTTTGGCCATAATGACCATCATTATGTTTGGAGGAAAAAGGGTGATGCTTGCAAGCCGAAGAACACCATCCCAACCATGAAGCACGGGGGTGGCAGCAGGGACTTGTGCACTTCACTTCACAAAATAGATGGCATCATGAGGAAGGACAATTATGTGGATATATTGAAGCAACATCTCAAGACATCAGGCAGGAAGTTAAAGCTTGGTCGCAAATGGCTCTTCCAAATGGACAATGGCCCCAAGCATACTTCCAAAATTGTGGTAAAATGGCTTAAGGACAACAAAGTCAAGGTATTGGAGTGGCCATCACTAAGCTCTGACCTCAAACCTATAGAAAAATTGTGGGCAGAATTGAAAAAGCTTGTGCGAGCAAGGAGGCCTACAAACCTGACTCAGTTACACAAGCTCTGTCGGGAGGAATGTGCCAACATTCACCCAATTTATTGTGGGAAGCTTGTGGAAGGCTACCTGAAACATTTGATCCAAGTTAAACAATTTAAAGGAAATGCTACCAAATACTAATTGAGTGTATGTAAACTTCTGACCCACTGGGAAYGTGAAGAAAGAAATAAAAGCTGAAATAAATCATTCTTTCAACAATTATTCTGACATTTCACTTTCTTAAAAGAAAGTGGTGATCCTAACTAACAGGGAATCTTTACTACGATTAAATGTCAGGAGTTGTGAAAAACTGAGTTTAAATGTATTTGGCTAAGGTGTATATAAACTTCCGATTTCAACTGTAGCTGGACTTGCCTAGAAGGAGGGTAGGGAGAGATTTCTATCATCAAATGTATTTCTTAGTTAGGTTGGCTGTATCACAACTGGCCGTGATTGGATGCAATTTCAGTTTAATCCACCAGAAAAGACAAAACAAATAATACAACAAAAAGTATTATTATTATTATGTATGACATCCGACCGTTATTGGGAGTACCATTTGGCGGCGCACTATTCGCCCAGCTTTTCTCTCCCTCTAAAAACAGAAATAAAATGTTTTGGCCTTTACAAATATGATGCTGGTCTTTATTCAGATTACAATTGCTCACATTCGTTTTTTGAAAATGAAATAACCTTCAAAATAGCGTTATAAATTATCAAGTTGATGCCACAGTCATATAGACCGGCACCTACGTATATAAAGCTGAGTGACTTACTCATTCATGGCTTTGGATCAAAATAAATAAGTACCAACATTCTTTCTGATAGTCTTTAATCTAAGGCTAGGGACACCTGTCGACAACATCCGGTGAAATTGGAGGGCACGCAATTCAAATAAATAATCGTAATATTAAACATTTATGAACATACAAGTATCTTATATCGTTTAGAAGCTTACATTCTTGTTAATCTAACTGCATTGTCCAATTTACAATAGGCTTTACAGCGAAAGGAAACCATGCGATTGTTTGAGGACGGCACCCCATAAATCAACATATTTTCCAACCAGCTCAGGCTTCATAAAATCACAAATAGCAATTAAATAGATTACTTACTTTTGAAAATCTTCCTCTGTTTGCAATCCCAATGGTCCCAGCTACAACATGAATGGTCGTTTTGTTACATAAAATCCTTCTTTATATCCCAAAAAGTCTGTTTAGTTGGCGCCATCGATTTCAGTAATCCACTCGTTCAACATGCAGACAAAGGAGYCCAAAAAGCTACCGCTAAACTTTGTTCAAACAAGTCAAACTACGTTTCTATTTAATCCTCAGGTATCCTAACATGTAAATAAACTATAATATTTCATTTATAAAGAAGTATGTTCAATAGAAAAATAAAATTAGTAAGCGTGCGTCCTCTTCGTCGCACGCCGACAGACTGATATTGTGCCGGGACTCTTTGTACAAAAACTCAAAATTATTGCTTGTTGTTGACGTTAAGGCTAATCTGAAGATGGTGCTGGCTAAAGCTAAAACTGGCGAGTGTAGAGAGTATAGGGATATTGTTATCYACGTCGGCACCAACGATGTTAGGATGAAACAGTCAGAGGTCACCAAGCGCAACATAGCTTCAGTGTAAATCAGCTAGAAAGATGTGTTGGCATCGAGTAATTGTCTCTGGCCCCCTCCCAGTTAGGGGGAGTGATGAGCTCTACAGCAGAGTTTCACAACTCAATCGCTGGTTGAAAACTGTATTCTGCCCCTCCCAAAAGATAGAATTTGTAGATAATTGGCCCTCTTTCTGGAACTCACCCATTAACAGGACCAAGTCTGGCCTGTTGAGGAGTGACGGACTCCATCCTAGCTAAAGGGGTGCTCTCATCTTATCTACGAACAAACACAGGGCTCTAACTCCCCTAGCTCCACAATGAGATAGGGTGCAGGCCAGGCAGCAGGCTGTTAGCCAGCCTGCCAGCTTAGTGGAGTCTGCCACTAGCACAGTCTGTGTAGTCAGCTCAGCTATCCCCATTGAGACTGTGTCTGTGCCTCGACCTAGGTTGGGCAAAACTAAACATGGCGGTGTTCGCCTTAGCAATCTTGGGGCTCCCCTGAACAAGGCAGTCRACCCACTGTTCCTAGGCCGTCATTGAAAATAAGAATGTATTCTTAACTGACTTGCCTAGTTAAATAAAGGTAAAAATAAAAATCTCACTGGAATAAAGACCTCCTCCATTCATGCCATTATTGAAAGATATTGTGATACCTCACATCTCAAAATAGGGCTACTTAATTTTAGATCCCTCACTTCCAAGGCAGTTATAGTCAATGAACTAATCTTGATGTGATTGGCCTGACTAAAACATGGCTTTAGCCTGATGAATTTACTGTGTTAAATGAGGCCTCACCTCCTGGTTACACTAGTGACCATATCCCCCGGGCAGCCCGCAAAGGCGGAGGTGTTGCTAATATTTATGATAGCAAATTTCAATTTACAAAAAAAAACAATGTTTTCGTCTCTTGAGCTTCTAGTCAAATATGTTGATACCAGATGTGTACCAAACTCACTAAAAGTGGCAGTAATAAAGCCTCTTGAAAAAGCCAAACCTTGACCCAGAAAATATAAAAAAACKATCTGCTTATATCGAATCTCCCATTCCTCTCAAAAAAAATTGAAAAAGCTGTTGCGCAGCAACTCACTGCCTCCCTGAAGACAAACAATGTATATGAAACGCTTCAGTCTGGTTTTAGACCCCATCATAGCACTGAGACTGCACTTGTGAAGGTGGTAAATTTCCTTTTAATGGCGTCAGACCGAGGCTCTGCATCTGTCCTCGTGCTCCTAGTCCTTAGCGCTACTATTGATGCCATCGATCACCACATTCTTTTGGAGAGATTGAAAACCCAAAATGGTCTACACGGACAAGTTCTGGCCTGGTTTAGATCTTATCTGTTGGAAAGATATCAGTTTGTCTCTGTGGATGGTTTATCCTCTGACAAATAAAATGTACATTTCGGTGTTCCTCAAGTTTCCATTTTAGGACCACTATTGTTTTGGCCCTGTCCGGGGGTATTGTCGGACTGGGCCACAGTGTCTCCCGACCCCTCCTCTCTCAGCCTCCAGTATTTATGCTGCAGTAGATTGTGTTGGGGGGCTAGGGTCAGTCTGTTATATCTGAGCCTGGGAGCTCAACACAAAAAAAATCTACAAACTTCAAAGTGTGTTCTATCCAATGGTACCAATTATATGCATATCCTCGTTTCCGGGCCTGAGGAACAGGCAGTTTACTTTGGGCACGTCAGTCAGGCAGAAATTCTAAAAAAGGACCCTAGCCTGAAGAAGTTGTTTAATAAAGAAGGGTTTTGGTTATMCTGACCTGGACACCATGTACAGTATTATAATATCCCACTATGGGCTGTTAGCAGGACAATATACCTTTAGAAACACATCTGTATTTTGATACTTTGTGGATGGGTTCTCCCCCGATTGGTGCATCGCAGTGCATCRCAGTGCAAAATACGTTGCTACTGATGCAGGTTCGGTACCTATGACCCATATGTAATTATTGGCGGTCGCGTCACTGATAAAAATATTTTTCGAGATACTCTAGGCCTATCATAGGCGACATGATTCTCACTAGTGTTGAGTAATGTGCTGTTAAAGGTGGTGTAGGTCTTATTTATTTAAAGACCATATTGAAGTTAGAAGCAATAGTATTTGAAGCAAAAGCCTACCCGCTGTGTTCAACTATTTTAGCACCGTTTTGCACTGCTCTGAGACAAGCATGGGCACTGGTCTTGATAAATCAATGAGATTTTTATGTTCACTGAATCTCCATTTGGGTATTGGTTAGATAACAATTATACAATTTGGGTGTGAAAATGTTATGATCTTGGTACTGTAGCCTTCTCCCGACCGTCACGTTGTACAGCGCCATATTTTCCATTCAATCCTAACATAAACCCTGAGGGTTTTTCATTTTTCTTGGAATAGAAACACCATAATATTGAACAAATTAGTAAAGCAAAATTCTTAAAATCAGTCCCAAATACTATGCTTTTACAAAAAAAGTTTATGAATTCTCTAGTACAGCCACAATTGAAGGATATCAAATGCTTCTCAAAGATGCCCTCTGGTGGTCAAACAGGAAGTAGTTTTTTTTAGTTTTGTAGTTTTCTATTCAATGCCATTACAGTATCCATTGACTTAGGACTCAAATGCAGTTCCTATGCCTTCCACTAGATGTCAACAGTCTTAGAAAATTGTTTCAGGCTTGTATTCTGAAAAATGAGAAGTAAGAGCAGTCTGAATGAGTGGCCCTAAAGTGTCACAGAGCTTTTTCATGCTCGCGACCGAGAGAGTGTTTTTCTTGTTTACCTTTCATATTGACGACGTTATTGTCCGATTGAATATTTCGATTATTCAGGCTAAAAACAACATGAGGTTGAATATAAACATCGTTTGACATGTTTCATGAACTTTACGGATACAATTTGGATTTTTTGTCTGCCTGTTTTCACTGCGTTTGAGCCTGTGAATTACTGAAGAAAACACGCAAACAAAACTGAGGTTTTTGATATAAAGAGACTTTATCGAACAAAAGGAACATTTATTGAGTAAATGAATGTCTGCTGAGTGCAACCATATGAAGATCATCAAAGGTAAGGGATACATTTTTCTCTATTTCTGACTTGTGTAACTCTTCTACTTGGTTT
>NC_036845.1:24567464-24570544 GCF_002910315.2 Salvelinus sp. IW2-2015
TTAGCACTAACTAGCTTTAATAGTTACAATTGCTGACACTTAAACAAAGTGCCATAGAATTCTGCGGCACCATACAAGCTGTGCTGCAGTACGCTGTAATTTTAAAGGACGAACCACTGTATGTCACGTAGAGTAGGCCAGAAGGCTAAACTGAAAAACCTAACTCTATCAAATAAAAAGATGGCAGAGCCGCAAAAGTACTTCTGTGCAAGGGTGTTTATTTACATAGTGAATCTGGAAGAAAAAAATAGCACTCCCATCCAAAGTATACATTATAGGAACAGCTTAAAAACAATGCTGCTCCATCAACAGCTCTATCCAACATGGTTCCCCTCTTGAATGAAAGAGAGGCTCCTTTTGTAGGGGAAGCCCCTCCCATCAGAACATACCCAGCACTAATTAATTAAGCATTACCTTCATCAAAGCCTACATTTTCCACTCAGCTAAACACAATGAATTATATACATTGCAACACGTTTCTCATGATACAATATACCAATATAAACATTTACAAAGACCCATCCCTACTATGATCTTTCATATTGCCACACTGTTTGTAATGATTTGTCTGCTGGACTATGTTCTCAAATAATCGTAAGGTATGCTTTCGCCGTAAAGCATTTTTAAAATCTGACACCGTGGTTGGATTCACAAGAAGTTAATCTTTAAACCTATGTAAAATATGTTTTGTTTCTGAATTTTTATAGAGTATTTCTGTATTTGAATTTGGCGCCCTGCAGTTTCACTGGCTGTTGAAGAGGTGTGACGCTACCGTCTCACGTACCCTAGAGAAGTTAAAAGGACTTGCAAGCAAAATTTACATTAGACCAAAACATGCCGGGTTACTGCCGGTGTGTAAAGTGATTCTAGTTGTACCCTGAATAATCCACCATTGAGACCAGAGAATGTGAGGCCGTGGACCACACGTTGAAATGGTGAGAAACTTTGTAAACCAAACCAAAACCGATTGACCAGTCGTTCATGTGCAAAGTATTCATATTCTGTGAGCGTAGCTTCCAAATGTATGTACGAGAAGTTGACTCTTTGTCTCTCCCTCTGCTTACATACTCTACCCCTGTCCATTGCGTAACCAAACGGTCATGCATTTGTTAGTCCACTAGTGACCTGTTTTCATTGTATTATGTATGCAATCAATAACCTATGCTGTGTGTCTTTATGTATTCTGTGTGATGATTTAGTTAGTTAGTAAATAAATAATTAAGCCAATTTATGTATCGCTGATTCATCACTTAGGTTAGCGTTTGTGCAGATATCCAAGGATTATACGACGTTCAGAATGAGACAGATGAGGTAATAATTAATAATTGACTGTAAGAGATGTTCAGATAATCTTTAGAGTTTCATTTGGGAGATAGTAACTCGGTAAACAACTGTTCCTGTGGTCCCCCAAATTCCTAATGTTAATTGTTACATGATTCATTTAATTGAGTAATAATTCAACGTAGTAGGTAATATTCGATAAATAGCAGTCATCACATTAATGATAGTCATGTCACGACCTATTGGAGCCCCCTTGCGAGTAATATAAACTAGAATGAGGCCAACCTCTTTGGGCTAGGGGGCAGTATTTAAGCATATCATTAGTAGATTTGTATAGAAAACACTCTGAAGTTTCTAAAACTGTTTGAATGATGTCTGTAAGTATAACAGAACAAATATGGCAGGCGAAAACCTGAGAAAAATCCAACCAGGAAGTGGGAAATCTGAGGTTTGTAGTTTTTCAAGTGATTGCATATCCAATATCCAGCATAAATGGGGTCAGATTGCACTTCCGAAGGCTTCCACTAGATGTCAACAGTCTTTAGAAAGTTGTTTCAGGCTTCTATTAGGAAAGGGGAGAAAATCAGACCACTCAAAACAGGTGGCTCAGCTGAAAGCCATGAGTTGTTTATCGCACGTGGCCGTGAGCGCGAGCTACGTTCCCTTTCCTTTCTAATGAAAACAGTATTGTCCAGTTGAAACATTATTGAATATTTATGATAAAATCATCCTAAAGATTGATTATATACATCGTTTGACATGTTTCTACAAACTCTAGTGGAACTTTTTTGACTTTTCATCTGTATTTAGTGCCCACGCTTTGCATTTGGATTAGTGAACTAAACGCGCGAACAAAAAGGAGGTATTTGGACAAAAATTGTCGAACAAAACTAACATTTATTGTGGAACTGGGATTCCTGGGAGTGCATTCCGATGAAGATCATCAAAGGTAAATGAATATTTATAACGCTATTTCTGACTTTTGTTGACTCCACAACTTGGCAGGTATCTGTACGGCTTGTTTTCGTGGCTGAGCGTTGTACTCAGATTATCGCATGGTGTGCTTTCGCCGTAAAGCTTTTTTGAAATCTGTCAGTCACCACAGTGGCCAGCCTGACTGACAGGCTGGTGGGGTGGTTGAGACTACGTGCAACACTGTACGAGGCCATCAGAGCAGTAAACAAATCTAGTTGCAAACTTCCCCATGAGAACAGAGAGGAGAGGAGAGGCCCCTCAATGGGGATAACCTTAGAACACATCTGAGATATCACTGAGGTGTACCACACTGGTCGTAAAATAAGCCCAGCTGACTTTCCACCTCCAAAACAAATGGCAACAATAATCATTCCTTGCCATGTGTAATCTCAACTACAATGCAACTAGTGAAATGCTCTAATCACGTGTTCCGGTAGGTTAATATATCAGAATAAATTGGTTGGATAACTGGTCCCCTTGAGTATCAATACCAATGCCAGCAACAGTCAATACAGCCACAATCAGTAAGAAGGTTAGAGACCTAACAAGTCAAATTGCTATTTATTACAGCGACAGAGGAGTTAGTAGTTAGTGACTCATATTGCAACACGTGGAAGGGAATCTCCAGAACACTCTTCTGATGGTTAAGTCCAAACACCTCCTTTTGTTCGCGTTTAGTACACAATCCAAACTGACGACGCGCTGGCAGGTCCATGCGAAAGTTCAGACGAAAAGTCATATTACAGTTCGTAGAAACATGTCAAACGAAGTATAGAATCAATCTTTAGGATGTTTTTATCATAAATCTTCAATAATGTTCCAAC